>NC_041005.1:12508316-12809028 GCF_004193775.1 Glycine soja
AATAGGAAACAAGAGACACGAAAGCAAAAACTTCTGATACCATATTAGGAATGAAAGAAATTGAAGATAGATGAAAAGTAGTTTTAGGATTCATTCAATTCATTCATTCATCAAGGTATTACAAAATTGATGTATTTATACAAAGATAGAAAATAACTAACTTGAGTAACCAACACTAACTTACTCAAATAACTTCTAGTAACTATAACTTGAGTAACCAACTAATTTACACAAATAACTTCTAATAACTAACTGAATTAATTTTATGCCTAATATATATATATATATATGGTTTGGATTAATAAAATAGTTGTGTATAAAATTGAATCAAAGCATACAGAGAAAATGATGAGTAGTATAATCATTGTTATGGACCAAAAAAGAAAGGAGAAGGAAAGACATATTGAATTATTCAACCATGACATGAAAAATAAAGGAAAAAGACACCAAGCCTTTGATATAGGTAAATTGGTCTTCATATTAAAATCCTACTTTGAATTTGATCACGATAAGGAACACGAGTTATATTCATCAAATAAAGACCAGAAGGAGACATAATTACAAAACAATTAAGAAAATGAAATCATCAACTTATGAAACCTGGCCAAGTTAATGACATTAACTTCCTGATTGATTTGTAATTGAGTTTGTTCCTACTCTTCGTTTGACAACATAGCTCATCAGTCTTGTCATGATTTTATTCAGAGTGGAATTCTAATTCGAAGACCAATTAAGCTAAATCAAAGGTTTGATATCTTTTTCCTTTGTTTTTTTATGTCATGATTGGCTTATTCAATATGACTTTCCTTCTCATTCCTTTTTGGTCAAAAGCAATGATTTTTTTTATTCATCCTCCTCTTTTTATGCTCTTATTCATTTTCATATACAATTATTTTATTTATCCAAACCATAAATTTAAACTAAGACATGACTTAACACTATATATGGCATTATCATGCAATGTATATCTAGCATTAGATTTAAAAGACATGTGTTCTTTAGCTTTATGTACTTATTTAATTTAAATATCAATATTTATTATTTTATCCTCATATAAAAATATTTTCACTAAATATGCTTTTAGATTACACACACATAATATATATATATGGTTTGGATTAATAAAATAGTTGTGTATGAAATTGAATCAATGCATAAAGGGAAAATGATGAGTAGTATAATCATTTTTGTGGACCAAAAAAGAAAGGAGAAGGAAAGACATATTGAATTATTCAACCATGACATGAAAAATAAAGGAAAAAGACACCAAGCCTTTGATATAGGTAAATTGGTCTTCATATTAAAATCTGACTTTGAATTTGATCACGATAAGGAAGACGAGTTATATTAATCAAATCAAGACCAGAAAGAGACATAATTACAAAACAATTAAGAAAATGAAATCATCAACTTATGAAACCTAGCTAAGTTAATGACATTAACTTCTTGATTGTTTTGTAATTGGGTTTGTTCCAACTCTTCTTTTGACAACATAGCTCATTAGTCTTGTCATGATTTTATTTAGTGTGGAATTCTAATTTGTAGAGCAGTTAAACTAAATCAAAGGTTTCATATCGTTTTCCTTTGTTTTTTTATGTCATGGTTTGCTTATTCAATATGGTTTTCCTTCTCATTCCTTTTTGGTCAAAAGCAATGATTTTTCTATTCATCCTCCTCTTTTTATGCTCTTATTCATTTTCATATAGAATTATTTTATTTATCCAAACCATATATATAAACTATGTCATGACTTAACACTATATATGACATTATCATCTAATGTATATCTAGCATTAGATTTAAAAGACATGTGTTCATTAGCTTTATGTACTTATGCAATTTAAATATCAATATTTATTATTTTATCCTCATATAAAAAGTAATTTTCACTAAATATTCTTTTATATTACACACACGTAATAATTTATATATATATATATATATATATATATATATGTATGGTTTGGATTAATAAAATAGTTGTGTATGAAATTGAATCAAAGCATAAAGAGAAAATGATGAGTAGTATAATCATTGTTATGGAGCAAAAAAGAAGGGAGAAGGAAAGACACATTGAATCATTCAATCATGACATGAAAAATAAAGGAAAAAGACACCAAGCCTTTGATATAGGTAAATTGGTCTTCATATTAAAATCCAACTTTGAATCTGATCACGATAAGGAAGACGAGTTATATTTATCAAATCAAGACCAGAATGAGACATAATTACAAAACAATTAAGAAAATGAAATCATCAACTTATGAAACCTAGTCAAGTTAATGACATTAATTTCTTGATTATTTTGTAATTGTGTTTGTCCCTACTCTTCGTTTGACAACTTAGTTCATCAGTCTTGTCATGATTTTATTCAGAGTGAAATTCTAATTTGAAGATCAATTAAGCTAAATCAAAGGTTTGATATCTTTTTCCTTTGTTTTTTTATGTCATGTTTGTATTATTCAATATGGTTTTCCTTCTCATTCCTTTCTTGTCAAAATCAATGATTTTTCTATTCATCCTCCTCTTTTTATGCTCTTATTCATTTTCATATACAATTATTTTGTTTATCCAAACCATATATATAAACTAAGACATGACTAAACACTATATATGGCATTATCATGCAATGTATATCTAGCATTAGATTTAAAAGACATGTGTTCATTAGCTTTATGTACTTATGTAATTTAAATATCAACATTTATTATTTTATCCTCATATAAAAAATATTTTTCACTAAATATGCTTTTATATTACACACACGTAATAATTTATATATATATATATATATATATATATATATATATATATATATATATATATATATATATATATATATATATATGGTTTAGATTAATAAAATAATTGTGTATGAAAATGAATCAAAGCATAAAGAGAAAATGACGAGTTGTATAATCATTGTTATGGACCAAAAAAGAAGGGAGAAGGAAAGACATATTGAATCATTCAATCATGACATGAAAAATAAAGGAAAAAGACACAAAGCCTTTGATATAGGTAAATTGGTCTTCATATTAAAATCCAACTTTGAATCTGATCGCGATAAGGAAGACGAGTTATATTCATCAAATCAAGACCAGAATGAGACATAATTAAAAAAAAATTAAGAAAATGAAATCATCAACTTATGAAACCTAGCCAAGTTAATGACATTAACTTCTTGATTGTTTTGTAATTGGGTTTGTTCCTACTCTTCGTTTGACAACATAGCTCATCAGTCTTGTCCTGATTTTATTCAGAGTGAAATTGTAATTCGAAGACTTATTCAGCGAAATCAAAGGTTTGATATCTTTTTCCTTTGTTTTTTTGTCATGGTTGGCTTATTCAATATGGTTTTCCTTCTCCTTCCTTTTTGCTAAAAAGTAATGATTTTGCAATTCATCCTCCTCTTTTTATGCTCTTATTCATTTTCATATACAATTATTTTAGTTATCCAAACCATATACATAAACTAAGACATGACTTAACACCATATATGGCATTGTCATGCAATGTATATCTAGCATTAGAATTAAAAGACATGTTTCTTTAGCTTTCTGTACTTATGTAATTTGAATATCAATATTTATTATTTTATCCTCATATATAAAATATTTTCACAAAATATGCTTTTAGATTACACACACGTAATTACCCCACTACATCTCCCTTATTGTGTCGGTTATTAAAGGCTTTCGACATTGCATGTACGAACTAGCCAATGCAAGATGTTAAATTTTTTTAATTAATTGTTAGAGTGGATGTAAACTTTTTTTTGTTACATCATTTCTAAATAGAATTGATGTAATACATGCCCGTTTCCAAAACAAAATTCTCTCACACCATAAATCCAAACCAAAGCACAAAACAAGGAACAATAGTTCAAAAAAAGTCCCCAATTAAATCAACACAAAGGACTTGTTGAAACCAGAACACAACAAAAATCAATCAATTAGTCAAAAACAATATATTACCTAAATAAAAAGACAAGGCATGAAAGAAAGGAGAAATTCATAGTACACAATTGAGTATCCAAATAGTGTTACCTCCACGAAGAATTGCACGATGAAGTTGTCAAATCTATGAGTGATGGAAAGGAACCCTAGTGAGTGCATGGAAGATGGAGTGAGGGAGAAGTAGGTCCAGATATACTCTACCACTAAGGTATCAACCATCTCTCAAAATAATTGTTCCATCTTGTGTTGCAACAGCCACTCAATCAATAGAAAAACAAACAATGCTCCAAAAAATCCCAATCAAATCACCACAAAAAGTATTTGTCGAAGCCTAAACACCCAAAAAAATATAAATAAAACAATCACTCAAAAGCAATAGATTACCTAAATGAAAAATAAAATACATGGATTAAAATGTGGAAAATTTAAAGTATATAATTAAGTTATCAAAACAATGTTACCTCAATGGAGAATTGCTTGATGAAGTGTTGAAGTCAAGATGTGAGATTTAGATCCAGATTGTCACTAAGGCAACAACTGTCACCTAGAATCACTGCTCTATCTGGTGTAGTAGCCAATGATGTTGGAATCATAGTCCAAATTGTATGAACGTTTGATTCAATGATTTTTGAAGAAATATATATATTGCATCGTTGTTGGGATTGTTGGAGTGTGAGATTAGAGTAAATTTGCACTCTTTCATGTGGGATCTGTGATCCTATCCACCCTAATTCCTCATGTCATTGTTGGATATAGTGTTGCAACTTGTGTTGTTGTCAAACAACCTTTGTTCTCAAAGCTGCTGGCCTCCTAGTACTCTTCTATCTGCGCTCTTTGTCTACCATAAGGAATTAGGGTTGCACTTGTTCTTGGACTTTCACGGCTGATGACACTTAGCATTTATAAGAGAAATTGGTGGGTCTTAGGGTTTCAAGGGAATTGGGCCAATTTTTTTTTCTTTTTTAAATTTGATTTGTTAGGCCTTAATTAGAGTCCAATTTAGTTTTTTTAAATGCAAAATATTACATATAATATAATAAATAAAGAAGAAGAGTAATAATGAATATAATAGTATTATAAATGTAATTAACTAACAAAAAAATAAAACATAACAAAGAATATATTAATATGATATAAAAAATAAAGAAAAATAGAAATAAAAGTTATATATTATATATAAGTATTTTAGGTAGGAAAATGTTGGATCTTATGATCCAAATCACATCCCCACCACCACCTCTTGATCCTAGGTAAGATCTTGATTTCAACAACCATGGTAGCAACAAATACCAAATTGAAGGATAAAATGTAAAGAGGTTTAATTGAGTAACACTATAGACACTAGATCTAAAAGAACTCTCCATGTAAAATCAAGGTTGTAGTCCAGATGCATCAAGATCCAACTTTTCTTCGCACAAGAGCAAGGTTGTAGCAAAGATGAGTTGACAAAGACACATCGGGGTTAAGTGAGATCCAACCAATGGCTCTAGGTATTGTCATTATGTGGCAGAAAAAAGGTCAAGGCAAGAGGGAGAAAAGAGCATCATCTTCAAAAAAAGAGATCCAATCATCTCAAAATTGCTTTATCAATTTTGAATCCTCAAAGAATAAACATTATTATATAGAGCAAACAACTCTTACAATCTCATGGACAAAGTGGGTTTAGAACGTACTGCTATAATATTAGGGGCAAAATGATTTTAGAATGTAAAAAACAATGAGTAATATCATATGCTAAGTTGGACATTGGTTACAACCATGGGTGATAGATATGATCAACTCATACAATAAAATTATAAGATAAATTGTTTTTGTTCGAGGAGGGTTCATATAACATACTAATTGTGAAGTCATTCAACTTAATCTTATAACTTTGTCAATAGACATTCTCTAATATTTTTGAAGAATCCAATATATTGTTCAATAAAGTATTTTACTTATTGACGTTAAATAGATAATTTTTTTTAAAAAATTGCTATAAAAGCATAGAAATATAAAGTAAATAATAGGATCCTAGGATAATTTTGGATAAAAGAGAAAATTGAAATTTTCATTTAAGGATATTCTGTTATTAGAGTTTTTATTTTCAAGAAAAATTATATCTTTTCCATTATTTCTTATTTTCTTTTAGAATTAAATTATTTTTATTTATAAATAAAATTTAACATTTCTTTCCTTTTCCTCTTGATGTCTTCACCAAAAGATACCTCACATACTTATTTTTAGATTATTAACAAATATTTTATTTATTCACATTAACTAGTCAATAAGTTATTTAAAAGTTTGCTATGAATGAATAGGAACAAAAGGAAAATTATAAGATCCTAGTAATAATTTTGGATAAGAAAGGAAGGAAGGTATAATTTTTATTTACAGAAAACATTCTGTTACTTGAGATTTTTTATAAAAATTATCATATCACTTTTCGATTTTTCTTGTTTGTTTGTAGAAAAAAAAATTATTTTGCATTTATAAAAAAATTAACCGCTCTTTTCTTTTCCTCCTAATTTTTTCATGAATAGATACAGTAACATTTTGTTTTTAGATTGTTATAAAATTATTCATTTATTGATATTAACCGTTAAACTTTTCTTATGAAGTTTACTACATGTAAAAGCATAGGAATGAAATAAAGTAATTTGTACAATCCTAGTGATAAATTTAGATAAAAAGGAAAGGTGAAATTTTAATTCAAAGTAAATATTCTATTAATTAACATATATTTTTACAATATTAGATAACTTTTCTCTTATTCCTTATTCTCTCTTAGCAAATAATTTTTTTGGTTGTTAACTAAAATTTTGAACTGTCTTTCATTTTCCTCCTAGATTCTTCATGAAAAGATAGGCCAATTTTTTTTTATATTGTTATAAAATTATTTATTCATTGACATCAATTAGTTAAAAAATTTAAAAGGTTTCTATGAAAGCATAGGAATAAAAAGTAAATAATAAAATCCCAGTGATAATTATAGATAAAATATAAAGGAAGATAAAATAAATATTTTATTATGATTTCTTTCTAAATAAACATATTATATAGCTTTCCCTTTATTTCTTATTTTCTTTAATAAAATATTTTTTTATTTGTAAATAGAAATTTAACATCTATTTTCTCTTCTTCCTAATTTATTCATGATACCTTAAAATTTTTGTTGTTAGATTGTTATAAAATGTTTTTTTTTCACATTTATTAGTTAAAAAATAATTTGAAAGTTTTTTTTATTGAAGCATAAGAATAAAAAGTAAATAATCAGATCCTAATACGATAATTTAAGATAAAAAAATAAAGGAATGTAAAATTTTCATTTAAAGTAAATATTCTATTATTTCAGTTTTCAGAATTTCAACGCACAAAATGAAGAAAAAATAAATTATTGCTTTGGAAATAATAGTACTTTTTGAGTTCTCAAAACATGCACTTAATCCGACTAGCACAATTTAGAGTAACTTTGAGATATAAATTATGGTAATAGAATTGTTTTTTGAAAACCAATGTGCAGCATCATATCCGGTGCTTAGTGAAGCAGTATTACTGATTTCTCAAGGCAAAGCCAAACTCATGAGAATGCTTGCTAATAACAAAGTGGAAGGAAATTAAATGCTTCACATGCTAATAAGTCACAGTATCAGATATATAAGGCTGTAATGAGGCAATGAAAAGAGAATAAGAAGAAATACAGTTTTCCTTTCCTTACCTTTTCTCTCTTAGGAGGCCCCTAGTCCTCCAACTCTAGGAATCTGTTTCTGAATCGTAACAATTAATATAGCTTTCATGAATAGCCCAAGTACAGAACCGCCAAAGCAAAGTTGCTTACACATAGCTACTGTTTCTATTATTCCAGAAAACCAGTTAGTCATAGTGTGAGAAGTGTTGGTAATAGTCAATGTGTTTTTCTTTTGGGAATGATGCAGATAGACTAGCTAGCATTTATAGGCTCAGGGAAGCCACGTTAATTACGGAAAATTTACTTTAGAGGGTTTCTTTTAGAAACTATTTACACAATGGGGTCTCATTTATAACAAATTATAGGGGGGGTTCGTTTTTTACGTGGGTACCGCCATTGACACTGGCGGGAAGCTTGAACCGCCAGTGCCAATGGCGGGATAGTGGATACCGCCAGTCGCAACAGCGGGACAGGTAAGGGGCAAAACGTGTACCGCCATTTCTCCTGGCGGGACATGCCTACGTGGGCAGTCCCGCCTTTGGAGCTGGCGGGATAGGGGCATATGTCTCTCTCTCCTCTCCTGTTACGTTACGTTATTATTTGTTACGTTATTATTTGCAAATTGGAAGCTTTATTAGTTCTAGTCTTTCTTTTCCCAAAATGTGGAAGCAGGAAAAGGCAAACGAAAAAGGTGAGGCTCATTATTTTTTCATGGTTTAGCTTTTTATTTAAAAGACTGAAAACATTTTTGTGGGAATCAAACTAAAAAATTAAATTATTCTGTTCAAACATAGAAGATGGAAAATAGAAAAAACTCTTTCATGCACAAATTAAATAATTTTTTTCTCAATTTTTTTATCTTTTTGTTTTAAATTGTTTTATAATTTTAAACACATTTTTTATTCTTCTTTCTATACAACTATACAAGAAGAGAACAATACTAATTTTCTTATCTTTTATTTCTTTCTTATCATACAATTTGAAAAAAAAATCATTTATATATTTTCTATTCCTTTTCCTTCCTTATTTTTCTTTTCTTACACTTTTTTTTCCATAAATCAAACATACAGTTTTCTATATAATAATAATAATTTTAAACCACTCTACGTGGACAGATGGGACTGAAGCTTAGAGAGTGATGCTGAATGATGGGACTCAAGCCTGATGATGCAGCTAGGGTTCACATGCACCTGAAAATTTTTTTTATGCAGGGCTAGGGAGGAGAATAGCGCACTGTTTGCATAGGGAAATTAGAAATCACATGCATGCATCATATTAAAGAGCTAGGCATCTAGGAGGTGACCATACAGAGTTACTTTAATAATGGTGTATAAATTTGCTACGTAGTTTTTTTGCTAAAAAATTTCTTTAAATAGAGCAAACTTCAATCATTCTTTGCACTTACATAAATTTGAGACTGAAGAGAGTATTCTGAAAGAGGAAGAAAGAGTTTTGAAGTTTGATTCTATAGTAAGGATGTTTTATATTTATTTAATTAAAGTTTTCTTTCATTTTGTTTATTTATGATGTACAAATTTTTTATTTTGAAGTAACAAATATTATGGTTAGAATGAAATTTGAAGCTCAAATTTAAGTGTATTAATTTTGTAAATTACATTTTAAATTTAAAAAATATTAGTAGTAATTATTTGTAAGCCTTTTTGTTAATGGTTTTTGCGTCTAAAGTATTATTTGACATATAATTTAATTTAAGACAAAAAATAATTACATGCTATTTCTTAAGTATTTTGTGGTGTGTTCTGAGTACGAAGTTTTATTTTACTTGTAATAAAATTTAGTATAAGTTAACAAAAAGAAATTGTAATTTTAATTATAAAAACAATAACAAAAATATTACCAATTTTAAAAGTCCCGTCATTTAAATTTACTAACATGGGAATAACAATTTTTTGTTACTATATTTATTAGTAATTTATTGATTTTTAATAATCTTAAAAGAAGTTTACTTGGAATTTTAGATTATTTTATACTAGATCAGTTCTAATACTTGTCAAGTTTTCGAAAAATAGTAGATGAATATTTTATCTCTCCAAGCAATCACTAGTGCAGAAAATTAAAAAATATAGTTGAATTAATTCTTTAACAGTCACTAATTTTGTATCTCTTTGTTTTTATCACATATATCATATTAGTTATTATACTTGAATTGTATATATTTCTTTTATCTCCTTGTCTCACTAAGTTTCAAATTAGTTGTTCACCGAGTATTTTTTGCCTTACATATACGTGCATGTAATTTAATTAATTAACCATTGAGACTATTAAGTGGAGATGGAGGAAAAAAAATTACGCCCTTATTTGTCTGTCTCCTCCACTGCTATATATAGACAATATACTTTCCTACTAATTTTCTCATATGTATATATATGATATATCCTTCATTGCCGAATATATGTCATTTGAGTTAAGTAAAGTAAGTTGTTCTCGTTAATTAGTACTGAAAAACGACTTCGAAGATACAAATATTGGGGCGCCTAGGCGTGTTGGCCATGTGCCGTCTGAAATTTTTTTAAGTGTAATCCTTTCATTTATAACCCTTCCATTTTGTGTCTGTTTGGAATTTTTTTGAAGTTGAGGAATTTTCCATAAATTATTTAATTAGAGTACTTTTTTTTAGAATAAAGTATGAATGTGTAGTTTAAGTTTAATAGAGGAAGCAAATAAATATTTTATATTTAATTGAAGTAATGATTTTATTTGTTAGACTAATATTTGAAGCTAAAGTTTAAGTGAATTAATTTTTTTAATTAGAATTTTTATTATAAAATTAGTATGAGTAATTATTTATTTTAAAACTACTATTGTTATGATTAATTATTTTTAATTTTAATGATGTAGGTATATCATGAATTCAATTATTACAGTGTTGTATTTCAACGGAAGAGTATATGAAGATAATGATGGTGTAATATTTGAAGGCAGTAAAAAGGCCATTCAGATTAAACGCGGAATTAGTTTCAATGCTTTGAAAAAAAAATTGGAGATAAGGTAAAGTTAGAAAATAATGAAATTATTTCTACTATAAGTTGTAGATTTTTAGTTTCAGGAAAATATGTTGCGTTGCAAATTTGTGATGACGAAGATGTTGAAACTATGATCGAAAGTTTTCAACAACAACAACAAATGTCAGTTCTGGAATTGTACGTAGAAAAGGATGTTGCAGGTGGTTCGATGTTTCATGCTGCAAATTCTGTTACGTCATGTGGACGTAATGAATCTCATCATGAGTCGGAACTACCAAGAAATATAAGCAATTTACATGATGATGAAGATGATGATGATGATGATTACCTTGCATCTAACTCATACGTTGAAGAGTCTTTCGATGAAGATGATAGTGATGATGGAATATCTGATACAGACGATGAAGTCACTGACATCGTTGAACCAGTTTCAATTGTTCACCCAAGCGAAGGTAAATGTTTGTGAAATACAAAATTAGGGTTTATACATCTATCTTTTTATGAGAATTGTATTTAATGGTAGCTAAATAGGAGTAGTTTGTTGACATGATTTATTTTTTTTTTAATTATTAGGTGTACCACAAATTCAAAATCCATTTTGGAATGATGCTATGCATTATAATAATATCAATTGGAGTCATCCGGACGAGGAAGAGATTTGTGGTCTGGACATGCCAACGACTTTTAATGTTGGACAAGAATTATATGTTGGCATGGATTTTGACAGTAAAGATGCGGTAAAAAATGCACTGAAATAATATGTGATGAAGGTGCATCAAACTTTTAAGGTTGTTGAAACGAAATCACACAAATATATCGTTTGTTGCCCCAACAACACCGAAGAGTCTCCTTGCCCTTTTTATATGAGGGCAATTTTATCCAAAAAAACTGATGCATGGAAAGTGACACAATGGGGTGGACCGCACACATGTCTAAATATGACTATGACACAAGACCATGAGAAGCTTGATTCAAATTTAATTGCGACTTGCGTAGTAGGTACGTTTTTTATGTTCATATTATCCTACTTTTGTGTTATTTGTTATTTTAATTTGTAATTTGATTTTATTATTTGAATTACAGGCATGATCAGAGAAGATCCATCAATAAAAATTTCTTTGATTCAAGAAAGGATAAATAGTGAATTTTCCTATAAGGTTTCATACAGAAAAGCATGGATGGCCAAACAAAAGGCGATTGCAATTGAATATGGCGATTGGGAAGAGTCGTATGCGAAACTCTCGTCATGGCTAACACACATGCAAAATCATTCTCCTGGCTCTTACTTTCAAATACTACATGACGATTTTATTGTTGGTAATAGGATAAGTCGCGAACATCGTCAGTTTCATCGAGTATTTTGGACATTTGGTCAATGCAAAGAGGCTTTTAAGTACTGTAAGCCAATCATACAAGTTGACGGCACACATTTATATGGCAAATACCGTGGGACCCTGTTAATGGCCACATCGCAAGATGGAAATGGTGGTGTTCTTCCTCTAGCATTCCCTGTGGTCGAAGGCGAGACGCTAACAGCATGGTCATGGTTTTTGGCCCACTTGCGTGAACATGTCACAAATAAGAATGAAATTTGTCTAATATCTGATCGTCACGCGAGTATAAAGTCTGCTGTCGCTAACGAACATCTTGGTTGGCAACCTCCCCACGGTTATCATGTGTACTGCGTGCGACACATAGCCAGCAATTTCAATCGCAAATTCAACAACGCGAAACAAAAAGAGATGTTCAAGAAATTGGGTAAGGTTTATTTTATACATTAATTTAATTTGAGTTTGATGTCTACATATAACTTTTGATGATAACAAATTTGATGCAGCGTACACTCCTTGCAAGCATGTGTTTGATCAAAACTTAGAAAAATTTCGTCAACTGAGTCCAGCCATAGCAAGATGGATTGATCGCATTTCAAAGGAAAAATGGAGCATGGCTTACGATACATCTAGACGACGATATGGTCACATGACAACCAACCTATCAGAATGTGTGAATAAGGTGTTGAAAGATTGTCGCAGCATTCCAATAACAGTGTTGGTCAAGTCAACATATAGTAGGTGCCGAAAGTACTTTGTTGATCGTGGTCGCCAAGCCCAAAGACAATTAAGAGAAGGCCAAGTTTATTGTTCTAAGCTTGTTACAGAACTTAGGAAAAATCAAGAACAAGCTTGTTCGCACATCGTTCGCGTGTATGATATCCACTCGACAAGGTTTGAAGTAGAGGAGACCTTCAATCCTATAACGCAACGTGGCGGATAAAAATGGGTAGTTAACTTGAATGACCATTATTGTCAATGCGGAAGGTATTCTGCGCTTCACTATCCATGTTCACACATTATTGCAGCTTGTGGTTACGTGAGCATGAACTACTACCAATATATAGATGTTGTTTACACCAATGAACACATCTTAAAAGCATACTCCGCACAGTGGTGGCCTCTTGGGAATGAAGCGGCAATTCCTCCTTCTGATGTGGCATGGACACTAATCCCTGACCCAACTACAATTCGTGCGAAAGGTCGGCCAAAATCAACAAGGATAAGGAATGAGATGGATTGGGTCGAACCATCTGACCACCGACAAAAATGTAGTAGATGTGGAGCTGAAGGGCACAATAGGCGCCGATGTCCAATGCAATCTGACCGTGGGAGTAATTTATTTAATTGATTTATGTATGTTGCATGACTGAATTGTATTGCTTTAGGTTTTGTTCAATGTATTTACTTGTTGGTCTTCAATGAAATCGTCAGTTACTTTTTGTTGAATGTGTGCTTCTGATGAAATAAAATTACATTTAGAAGTTGAAATAAATGGAGTGGATCAATCGAGGTTGAGTGACATTGGTGTTGATCGTTAGTTAGAAATGTTAGTGTCTAAGTATTTTGTCTACCTTAGTTTTTTAAACTATCTACAATGACAAACTATGGACTTAGTCATTATGGTTTAGTGTCTAAGTATTTTGGTGTAGTGTTTACGGTCTAAGGGTTTAGTTCTTATTTTTTTAGGGAAATAAAATTACATTTAGAAGTTGAAATAATTTTTTTTTTCTGAATGTGTACTTCTAATGAAATAAAATTACATTTAGAAGTTGAAATAAAATTACTTTTTTAAGGGTAAGGGTTTAGTTCTTATTTTTTAGGGTTAGACTTAGGTTTTTTATTTTAGTGTTAGGGTTTAGTTATGAAAATTTTAGAGCTAGGACTAATTTTTAGGGGTTAGGGTTAGATTTTTTATTTTAGGGTTAGGGGTTAGTTCTGAACATTTTAGGGTTATGACTAATGTTTAGGGGGTTAGGGTTAGGTTTTTTATTTTAGGGTTAGGGTTTAGTTCTGAACATTTTAGGGTTATGACTAATGTTTAGGGGGTTAGGGTTAGGTTTTTAATTTTAGTGTTAGGGTTTAGTTCTGAACATTTTAGGGTTATGACCAATGTTTAGGGGGTTAGGGTTAGGTTTTTACTAATGTTTAGGGGGTTCGGGTTAGGTTTTTTATTTTAGGGTTAGGGGTTAGTTCTGAACATTTTAGGGTTATGACTAATGTTTAGGGGGTTAGGGTTAGGTTTTTAATTTTAGTGTTAGGGTTTAGTTTTTATTTTATAGGGTTAGGCTTAGTTATTTTATTTTAGGGTTAGGGTTTAGTTATGAAAATGTCAGGGTTTTGGACTAATTTTTATGGGTGAGGTTTAGGTTATTTTTATTTTTGGGTTAGGGTTTAGTGCTGAACATTTTTCGGTTAGGGCTAATTTTTAGGGGCTAGGGTTAGGTTTTTATTTTAGGGTTAGGGGTTAGGGTTAGGTTTTTATTTTAGTTCGGAACAGTTTAGGGCTAAGTGCTTATATTTGATAGGTTAGGGTTAATGTTTCATATTTAAGGGTTATGGGATACTTTTTATGTTTTATGGGTTAGGGTTTAGTTCACATTGAAGTTCATCATTACTTAGAAACATTAGTTTTTTCCTTTTGGCTACCTTTGTTATTTGGTTTAGGGTTCATTGATTATTATAGTTTGATACTCGACATAAATTCTATCCATAAGTAAGCCTTAATAAACTGAATATCATACATTACGCCATGAATGTCAAATTACAAATATACAACAAAGCCTTAATCAACGGAGACATGCAAATCATTCATTTTGGTGTCCGTGATGCCGTGAGGATGTGCCACATGGTCGATCCCATCTTCGTGCTTGGCAATCAGGATTTCTTCTGCCCCGATGCCTCCCTGCTTCTTCTTCGTCGGTCTCCGCAGAAAATGCGTGACGCAAATCAACACCGAATAAGTCACCCGTATTAGGTATTTGTCCCGGTACATTCCATTGTGTTCCTAACGGGGCATTAGGTGTTGGAATTGGCCCATGATATTGCTGTGAAGGGGTCATTGTGGGCCATGAAAAATGAGCTTGTGTTTCCGCAAAACCACCGAACGATTGCTGGGTTGCAGAAGTATCAGTGTCATGACCCTGAAAAGGATACTGATACATCTGTGTCGGATACTCAGCAAATGTTTGTGGCGTGTAATACATTCCATGGCCACGCTCCGCCATTTGTTGAGAATATTCTTCCGCTTCAACAGTGTCCCTTCTTCTGTCTATCCCCTGAGTTTCAATACTTGACTGAAGCATGTGAAACTGTTGTGCGGGAAATTGACGCTCTGATGCGGGACCATGTGACACTGGCTCAGCGACTCTCTCTTGCTCTTCGGATAAAATTGTAATTTTTTCCACATAAGGCACGAGATCATCAAATGTGCATGTTTTCCTCCCTTGAGGAGACACCATGTATTGTAATGCCTCCGCAACTTCACCCTGCATTTGTAACGGTAACAAAATTAATGGCCATCATTAAATAAAAGTTCAAGTTAAAATTTGAAAAAAAATTAAAAAATACCAATGTAGCCGTCTTTGCATTTTCTGGGTCAACAAACATCTTTGTCTTTCGCCTATACCAGACCATGTAGTCCGAGTTAAAACTCAATAGGCCTTCTTGTCAGGGATAAGCGTCGACCCTAAATGCATGGCGATTATTCCACTGCTGAATCATTGGGGCGAACAATTGCCCCCAATTTTCGTCATGTTTCCCCTTTAATGTTATGCCATGAATGTTTAGGGGTTGTGAAGGAGACTCTGGAACTGGTTGCTGCATCCCAAATTGTCTCAAGACTCTGTCCGGTTGGTGCCACTCAATAACTTGGAAACAAATTAGTGGCACCACCGCGTACCATGCGAGACTTCCGACTAAACAAACGGGAGGCAACAATGACATAACGGTTGATGGGTAAGGCTCCCACACAAACTGCATATAACAACATAGTTGTGAACATTGTAGTAAAATAAGACATATAATTTTTTATTTTACAAATACATTAGCATGGTTCTTACGTCATGACGTTTCATAATATCGAACTTGCGACGAAAAACTTTCACATCATCATTGCCGATATGTTGGTTTCCACGTCGCAGCCACCTACAAAGAATAAAATTTAATATACCCTAAAACAATTAATTCTATTAAAATGAAAGACGCTGTTAAAAATGACTGACCTGTGCCCTAGTGGTGTATTTTCTATGTGGGAAGGAGTCCTCTTTGGAGCCAAGGTGGGACATCGTTCCCATGCCCACAATTGTAGTAAGATGCACATACCTCCGATTGATTTAGTTTTATAATCGGTGGCACTGCACATCTCTCTGTATAGAAAACTAAGTACGGCAGCTCCCCATGCATATCTGCCACATTCTTCAAAGTCACGTAAAAATTGAAGGTACCTTACCGAAACTCTGTTACTGGTTTTGTCAACGAACAAGACACCTCCAATAAATCTCAGTATCCATGCACGGGCAAACCTTCGTACTTGTTCTTCGTCGTCGTCATTATTAATTTGATCTAAATGGTGAGCCAGCCAACTTAATTTAACTACACTACCTTTAATTTCACCTTGTGGTCTGACTCCCAATAATTCCTCACATAAATCAACCCAATCAAGATTTGTTGGACCGATTAATGGTAAACCATCCACACTTATACCTAACAACACAGAGACGTCTTGTAGAGTGATAGTACACTCTCCGCATCTCATGTGAAACGTATGTGTTTCTGGCCTCCATCTTTCTATCAGAGCACTAATTAGTGAGGCATTTATTTTTAAGAAACCCATCTTGATAATCCACCCGAAACCAGATTGTTGAAGAAAAGGAAAAATTTGTTCTGGAATTTGTTCTTCCCCTTGATACGTGGGGACAGCTCGTCTGATATGTAATTTCCTTTCTTCTTCCCCATTCCAAACATGTTCTGAAACATGCTTAGGTTGCATCCATAATACATCAGTATCGATGGGGCCAGATTTAATGTTAATATGTGATGAAGATGATGATGAAGATGCCATTGCTACTGCAAAATAAAATATAATACATGTGAAGAAAAGTTTAATTTATTAGTAAACTTTAAATATATAACAATAAATTTGTAATAAATCAAACTGGTCAATTTTTAATATATTCTATACATAAATTAAAATACATGTGAAGAAAACTTTAATTTATTAGTAATTTTTTTTCTACAATTAATAAATAAATAATTGAATAAAATATGGACTAACAAATTATTTATAATACAAACAAATATTGAAATGCAAAAAATCATTTCAATAATATATATACAAAAATAATAATAATATACAATGTATCATATATTTAATCACTTAAATTTTCTAAAACAAATAATATTAACGTACAAATTAAAACTAACAAATAATATATATACCATTCTAACTAAAAAATAATTAACTCAAATAATATTAAATTATCAACTCATTTATTTAAAATACAAAATTATAATACTAAAAAGATAAATTTACGCGTGTCAAGTGTCTAATATTACAATTATTTATTTAAGTGTCAAATATTTAATATTACAAAAACTAAAAATTTACGTGTGTCTAAATATATACCTAAACCTAATATTAACTTGTGCCTAATACTAAAAAATCTAATATTACGTATGTGTATCATGCATGTATATATATTTATTAGACTAAACTATCATCCTAAATATATACCTAATACTAAAAAAGCTAATATGACATGTATAAAATTTAAGAATATACACAACAACTAAATATATATACACGTAATATTTTTATACTAACTAAACAAATATATAATATTCTTTTCAATTATACTTACTCATACAATTTTTTTACGAGAGATTAAGTTATAATATAATTTCTTATTTAAAACTCATAAGAATAATTAGTTTGTCAACCCCATGCAAAAGTACATCATATATTTTAATTCTACCAATAATTAAGAATACAATTAATTTAGATTCTATACAACATATGTAGTATACAAATAAAATAAATTTAGAAAAATAATTGAAACAAGTTGATAAGAAAGAATAATTATTTTAGAAAACTTTATATTTCTTGAGTTAGAATATATTTTATTTTACAGATATTTCTAGAATTCATAATAAAATTCTCATTCTTTGATAAAAAAAATTAATAATAATATTCTATGCTATGCTGTAATTACTACTAATACTAAAATATTATATACAATAACCAAATTACATCTAACAATGTATACAATAACAATAACTAAATAAAATTTTAATTCTAACTAACCAAATAATATTTTCATACTAACTAACCTAACTAAATAATATTTTCATACTAACTAACCTAACATTGGAATATTTATTAATAAGTACAAAATAATAACACAATAGCTACTCATACGAACTCATTTAAACTTAGAACTTTTGTTAATAATAACTAACCTACTATTTACATACTAACTAACTTAGAATATTTGTTAATACTAATACTAACTAACTTAAACTTATAATATATATTAACATATTTACTTTGAAAATACATACCGGGAATTTAAGGGCACTTGAAGGGCACTTGAAGGATGAAAGCACAGAACAGCACAACACAATAATCTCTCAAACTCAAGAAGAAGGAAAGAGAAAGCAAAGTAAGCTGTGTAAGAATGAGTTCAACACATTTGTTTTTTATAGCTGAAAAATTAAACCGCAACGTTCAAATTTTTTTAACGTTCACATGCTATATAGTATAGCCTTTTCAGAACTGAAAACTAAATTGCAAGGTGCAGACCTTGAAAGCCTTGAACGTAAACACTAGGTGCAGCTTAGCCTTTTCAGAAGTGAAACAAAGGTGCAGCTTAGCCTTTTCAGAAGTGAAATATGTTAAAAAAATATAATTTAAATAAATTTGTGTGTTAAAATCTAATGTGTATTGTAAACTTCACTTACTAATACGATAATTTAATATATTATTATTAAGATTCCCTATCTTTTAACACACACGTTTAGGAATCTTGCCTAATAAATAATAATGGATGTCCATGTTTCTCCAACAGTTTTACAATAAAGTACAAACTATCACCTACGATTCTTACGAAGTTAAAAGTAATCAATCACGAAGATGCTGATTGCTTGAATTCAATTTACAAAAGGTTATATTATTCCTTCAACAAATCCCACCATGGGTGCCTGTCCCGCAACAGCCACGGCATCAAGCCTGTCCCGCAACTGCCAGTTGCGGCATCCCATCCCTCTCTCCTCTCCCCCTATCCCGCAACCTCAGCTGGCGGTACCCACCTTCTTTGCCCCTATCCCGCCAACTCCAAAGGCGGGACTGCCCACGTATGCATGTCCCGCCAAGAGAAATGGCGGTACCCATTTCTCACTCTTACTCAGCCAGCTTGTCCCGCTGTTGCTACTAGCGGTACCCATTATACCGCCATTGGCACTGGCAGCTCAGCCTTCCCACCACTGTCAATGGCGGCACCCACGTAAAAAACGAACCCCCTCTGCAATTTGTTACAAATGAGACCCACTTTCGTAAATAGTTTCTAAAAGAAACCCTATAAAGTAAATTTGCCCGTTAATTACAGTCATGGACCAGATATACTAGTACTATTTAATTTATCAGTCTTAATTAACAAGTTAGATTTCCTTACACTACACTACTTTCTTTTTGTATGACAAAATAGTTTAAAATATGCATTCAAACATTCTGTTTTTACCAAATAAGTCAAATGCAAAAGTGAGATGAGGATTAATTTTGACATGTAAATATCGTTTGTGAGAATTTAAGTAACATAGGAGTATACACCCAAAAAATTAAGTAACTTAGGATCAAGTATTGATATGAATCATTAATGGTTGAAAACAAGCACTAGTGGCTATTTAATAAAGGAATCTTACTGCTTAGAGAGCACTGAAATTTTGAAAGATAAACTATTTAACTAGCTCCAAAATCTCATAAATTCTAATAGTAGCATTTTGAGTTTGCCTAATTATAATAGGCAAAATAAGTGGACACCGTTTTGTACTGTGAACATGGAAAAAAAGAGTCATAACAAGTTTACTTAGGCTTATAGGGATATTTATATTCTGCGTCACACCAATTCACCCAAGAATGTTGGGAGAACAAAATTAAGAGCACACCCAAAGGAAAATAGACTGTTCAATTACCACCTAATTTTCTTGTTTTTGTTTTTTAAGTTTGGGTGCGTGGGATCTCTTTGTTGTTTGCCTAAAACTGAAAGGTGTTATACCCAATATTTAATTTTCACATGTCCTAATGTAGTCGTTAATGAAAAAATGATATAGAATATAGTGCTTGTTTACAATGATGAATATAATTTTTTTATTTTTTTATTAATTAAAAAATTTATTTGATCGTGCGATAAATAAGCTTTTTTAGTAATTTTTTAATATTTTTTAAAATATTACTTGAAATAACATTTTCAAAAATATTAGTTTTTATTTTTTAATATTTTTTTATCCTCATTATATTTATTCAATATTTTAAAAAATAAATCATCATAAATTTATTATTTTTCTATCATTTTATATTTTTAAACTACTTTAATAATTATTTTTATCAAATATTTATAATTTAATAAATGAGTTTTTCTTTATATAATTAGTAGTTCATAAATAACGAATGAGTTGATTGCATTAACTCATGGGTAGATATGGCTAAGATATTTTAGTAATTAGTCTCCTAGAGCACGTCACCTTCACCCATAATTATCTTCATTGGTCTTTTTAAATTTGAAATGCTTAAATGGCGGACATGTATTATATTTAATTTGCAAAATGTTAAGATAGACAAAATTTTGGTGAGATATGAAGGAATTAATAAAACAAGATTGTTTGTTTGTTAATATACGAAAGAAATTAAGTGATTAACAGAGTTGCTAATACAATACAAGTTGCACCATAGTTTGGCACAACTATAGCTTATGTTTAATTTTGCGGCGGGGTCAAGGAAATTCAGTAAATTTTCATGAAGCTATTTTGTATCTCTTTCTACTGTTTTAATAATATCAAGAATTGATTATACTTCTCAAAATTAAGGTAATACCATAAAAAATATTTATTTATTATTTTCCTTTCATCATAAAATAGTAATTGATTATTTCTTATTATAAATCTAATCCAAACCCACTGCTTATCATATGTACTACATGATAGGATGGTAATGATCAACCCTAATAATAAAACCCTATCTTATGATATGTAGAAAAAGATAATAAAGTAAATTTAATAAATATTTTGGAATAAAAATGAAATAAAATATAAGAAGCTGAAAGTTAAAATATTATATTTTACTAAAATAAACTTATTTACCAAAGGTTATTAATGGGATCAAACATACTTTTTTAACTAATAAAAAAACTAAAAAATAACTTAAAATACTTGTTAAACATATTAAAGAAAGAAACTCATAAAAAATACTCATAGTAGTTGCATAAACTTTACCCTTTAATCTCTATACTTAAAAATCATATCATTTAGTTTTATTATAAACTAGTCTTGTTTGGTTAGCGTTTTTTAGTTGTTCATGGACACCAACGTGATAAAGCTGTTTAACAGGGAAATAGAAATTAACACTAAAGCATTAATCTAGCTGTTCATGGATAATTAACAGGAAAATAAAAATATTGTTCGTTGCACCAGCAACATAGCAAAAAAAAAAAAATGTTTGTTGCACTAGCAACATATTAACAGATAAATGATAAAGATAGCCTACTCACTGTCATCATCTTCCTAATCTTCCTGCCTCCTGATTATGATATCCCAAAATTTTTCATAATACCTATAATAAATAGAGATTTCATCTCCATAATCAAAATCCATTTCTTGAAGAAAATCATACCATGGTTGGACAACACCTTTTCCACCAATGCAAGGATTCAGCGTTTCAACTTTCCATTGCAGTGGGGGGCCATGCCGCCTTAAGACTGTCATGTGGTTGCTGCAAGCTCTAAGAGGAACTTCTGTACAATGCGGGAGTTTCTGTAATTTTGAAAAAATTAATTTTTAAAATGGTAAAAATGTGTTTAAAGAGATTAAGATATGGTGAAAGTCAGCTTAACAGGGGTTCAGGATGATCCAGCATTTCCTGAGTAAGTTGAAGAGTCCATATGTGCTTCCTGGATGAATGCCTCTGCCTGCCGCAAGTTTGCCGCTCCAGTGGTGGTATGAAATGTATGTCAAAAACAGAGTGATGGTCACATGCAAAGAAGTTGATGCTGGTTGACTCATAAAATTTCAAATCTTTCCGGAAGCTTTGGAGTCCATCTGCTAAATACACTTTATCTTTACGTTGTCTGACTCGTACTTCATAAAACCATCTCAGGATAGTTTGGTGCCCATTGAGTATGATAGAAGGCTGGAAGTTGTATGGTATTTTGAAAAAAAAGTGAGAAGTATAAATGCATGTATATGTAACAATAATAGTAATGGAAGAATTGAGAAAAAAGATGACCTTGTCATTATTGAAGGCAACGATAAATTGCATGATCAGTGGTGGTCGCATGATGGCATTTTTCCTCTGTAATCACAGGGATATAAAACCAAATGTCAAAAGAAACTTGTCAAGCAAAGGAAAATTATGAAATGACAGGGATGCACAATATAAAGGTTTGTAAACAAAACACCAGAAAAGAAAAACAGTGGAAATGACTAATGTGCATACAAACGAAAACCAAATGAAAGGCAAAGACATTAAACGAAAAAACAGAACAACGACAACAATAGAACAAAATGAAAGTGGAAAACAAAAACAAAAATGATAGCCATGCACATAAAAGTTAGAAAAGAAACGACCAAGCCATGCACATAAAAATTAGAAAAGAAACGACCAAGGAGGGCCGGACACCTTCAAGTCCAGTTTTGTTTTTAAACTTGAAAAAAAAAGTAAGGAAAATGACACGACAAAAAACAACGGCATTGCAGAAAACCACTAAACCACGTGCATCAGACACATAGCAGAAAAATCGCAAACCAAAAACCCATGAAAATGAAAATAAACACAACAAAAAGGTAGGTGCCATGAAGAGAAGAGTAGAAGTTATTTACCTCAGTTGATGCGGTTGAGGATGCGGTGCTCATTTTTTGTATGGCGTGAAAGCAGAGTTTGGACAGAGGAATGAAAAAGGATTTGCAGAAGAAAGTAGATGATAGGCCTAATTGAAGAAGTACGAACTAGATGAAGAGTTTTTGTTCGAATTTGAAGCCTAAGACCGTTGGTATTGTAGGGCAGTAACTGTCTAAATTTATCTTGGGCCAAGATATGAGCATTGGGCTAACTTCTAGAATTGATTGTTAACATTTCATTTTTTATGTATTGTAGAGGGGGTATGAACGACTTATTTAAAGGTGATTATGTCATCTTGCATAACTGCATTTTTTTAATGTGGTTTTTTTGTGTAAAATAAGAATGATGTTGGTTTGAAGGAATGCAATATATGCAGCATGATGTGCTACATTTGGACGATTGGCATGAACGATTTTTTAAAAATATTGTTTCAAGCATAATTATCATATAAGCAGAAACATATGAAAGCTAGATATTTCATCATTGAACTTCAGCAATTAAAATTTCTATATTTCGCAGAGAAATAAAGAAAATTTGTTCATGTAAATGTCAAAGCAAATGTTAAGCTGTGATAAACTGCTAAATAATATAATGTTAAGTAAATGAAGTTATAAATGGAAGATATTAATGTGGTGATTAAGATTGCATACCTGACAATGTTAAATTTAACATTGTAATATATGATATCATCTTTGGCTGTATGTTAGAATGTATATAAGTAAGATAACAGTTTGGAATTATTGCCAATAGATAGTACAATTTATTGTTTGAAAATTTAGAGTTACCTTGTAAGATTTTTGAAAACCTCTTTGAAGACTACATTAGTAGTAGAAGTCATATTTTTTTTGTCTTTATCATGAATAAGAACTTTTAATCCTTGCCTTGAATTGACCCTCGATAATGCAACATATAATTGCCCATGGCTAAAAACTGGTTTTGGCAAATAAAGCCCAACCATAGAAAGTGATTGGCCCTGAGACTTGTTAATCGTCATTGCATAAGATAGCATGATTGGAAATTGTCTTCTTAAAAGCTTGAAAGGCCATGGTGATTGTGAAGGTGACATTGACATTCTTGGGATGTAAACATTATCACCAACATTTTTGCCAGAAATGATTTCAGCTGCAATGACATGTTTGGCTAGTCTAGTAACTATTAATCTAGTACCATTACAGAGTCCTTGCGTTTGGTCTAAGTTTCTTAGCAACATTATAGGACTACCGATTTTTAGCTTGATACGATGATTTGACAGACCAAATGTGTTTAGTGAATTGAGAAATTCAGTTGTGATTGATTGAAAATGCCAACTGTCAATGGTTTCTGACTTCTCTATATAATCAGAGCTTAAGTATTCCTTTTGTTCACCTATTAAATTTATTTGAGGTACCATACAAAGTTAAATAGAGAATAAATGCTGAGTAGACCTTAGTTTTTGTAAATTTCAGATGTGCATAAATACCTGGAATCATGGAGAGTATATAATCATTGACCTCTTCAACTGTTTCATTGGTGGAAGCTAATATTGCTCTAGATTTGAAGAAATCAGGATTACTGTGATGTTGATATAAATTTGGAAATGTTGATTTGACTATAGCATCAATGGGGTCATTATATTCAGTAATTAGTAGGTACTCAGGAATTTCAACAGTAGCATATCCATCATTTTGATTCCCAATAACTCCATCTCCAATATCTAGAATCCACTTTGCAAATTTATTAGTTTCTTGATCATCAATTAATTGAGCATTGCCTTGTAAACACATGTTTTTGGTGAGTGTTAAGACTTAACAGGAAGGCCACAGATATGATAAATTGATTGTTGCATTTATAATGTCTGAACGACTTCCTCTTGGAATGACTGGTAGAATTTGTCGGAAATCTCCACCAAATACAATAACTTTGCCTCCAAAAATTTTATTGGGATTTTTTTTCTTTAAGAATGTCTCTTAAAGTTTGATCAAGTGTTTCTAATGATGTAGATGGTTTGGATTAATGTTTCTCTTCCATTTGTTTTCTTTAAGAATGTCTCTTAAAGTTTGATCAAAATCACAAACAACTAGAGCAGCATCTAATGATGTTTGTAAACTACAATACTTGTCAACTTGAAGTTTGATCAAAATCACAAGCATTTGAGATGTTGTCTCAATCTTTCTCTTCCATTTTTTTTCTTTAAGAATGTCTCTTAAAGTTTGATCAAAATCACAAACAATTAGAGCAGCATCTAATGATGTTTGTAAACTGCAATACTTGTCAACTCTAAGTTTTTTTTATTGTTCCTAATGTAGCTAAGTCTTTCAGACTCAACCATCGTGTATGCTTCAACAATGAATTGTTGGAATAGTTTTCTAGAATGCAACAAAGTTTGTGCTTCCTTTGATCTGGACTGTAGTCTATAAGCAAACCATTCTCTCATCGTTAGACGATTTCTCTTCCTTTTTCTGCTGCTAGGTGTACAACGGTGAAGTATCTGCCAATTTGTCCTTGGCCATTCTCTCACGTGTAGCTATCAATCTCAATTTTACATTATCGACTTGAGTATCTGCCAATCTGTCCCTGGCCATTCTAAAATTTTTTGCATGAACATTGTACTCATCCAACATTTGACTTAAAGTTGAAACAATCTCTGGTTGAATTCCAACATGTTGACTGCAAAAAGCAATATAAAAACAGATCCATTGGTGTGACGAAAAATTCTTTCACAATTAGAATACTTCATATTTGATAATAAAAGAAACAAAAGAAGTACTACCTCATTGTATTAACTCTATTTTCAATTTAATTCTGCGTATCAAAGATATACAATTGTGAAAATTTTGGTTGCTTTCCAGGCATTGGTAATAAGCTGCCTATTCGATGGCATGGTTGACCCTGAATTCTAATTGTAGGAGGTCCTCTACTTTCATTAATTGATTTGTCTAGCTTAATACCAGCAGACGTAAAGGCAAACATCATGTTGTATATCCGTATGTTACACTTATAATTTTTACTATCACTCGCTTTACCATCAAACAGAAGTCGTTCAAGATATCTCAAATGCTTAGTGGTATTGACCTTGATTTAGGAAGGTGTTTTTTTGTGGTCAACAACATCTCAAATGTGTGTGAATAAACAAACTAAGCATAAACAATGGTCAACAGCATCTCAAATGCTTAGTGGTATTGACCTTGATTCAGGAAGGTGTTGTTTTGTGGTCAACAACATCTCAAATGTGTGTGAATAAACAAACTAAGCATAAACAATGGTCAACAGCATCTCAAATGCTTAGTGGTATTGACCTTGATTCAGGAAGGTGTTGTTTTGTGGTCAACAACATCTCAAATGTGTGTGGATAAACAAACTAAGCATAAACAATGGTCAACAACATGTCAAATGCTTAGTGGTATTGACCTTGATTCAGGAAGGTGTTGTTTTGTGGTCAACAACATCTCAAATGTGTGTGGATAAATAAACTAAGCATAAACAATGGTCAACAACATCTCAAATGCTTAGTGGTATTGACCTTGATTCAGGAAGGTGTTGTTTTATGGTCAACAGCATCTCAAATGTGTGTGGATAAATAAACTAAGCATAAACAATGGTCAACAACATCTCAAATGCTTAGTGGTATTGACCTGGATTCAGCAAGGTGTTGTTTTGTGGTCAACAACATCTCAAGTTTGTGTGGATAAACAAACTAAGCATAAACAATGGTCAACAACATCTCAAATGCTTAGTGGTATTGACCTTGATTCAACAAGGTGTTGTTTTGTGGTCAACAACATCTCAAATGTGTGTGGATAAACAAACTAAGCATAAACAATGGTCAATAGCATCTCAAATGCTTAGTGGGAAACTTGCTGAGCTTTATGAATCTGAGAAACAATGATTCATGAAGGAATGATGTGTGTGGATAAACGAAATAGAATCAAACCAGGATTGATGTGTTTGATGTGTGTGGATAAACGAAAATTAGGAATTAATGCTAAGATAGTGTTTGATGTGTGTGGATAAATGAAATAGAATCAAAATATACCATTTCTCAACACAATATTGTATTTTGTTCTATTTTTATGATTGACCAAAGCTAGAATAGAACCCATTAGAGGATTGAGTGAAGGAATAAAATAGCTAACTTGAACAAGTGCAGAAGAAGACTTAAATTCTTACTAAAATGTACAAATATGGATGACTCTAATAGAAGTAACCCATTACTTTAAACTAATTCAATTGCCATAACATGTTCACTTCATTATGATATCAATGTCAATTCCCTCCCTTGTTGGCTATCACAACTAGGACCATTCCTTGTTATACTGCTTGTGACAATTCCATCTAGGAACAATATATATTAATATATAGAACAATATTGATGTTCAGTCTGAAATAGAAATAAGAACAGCTAGTAAAAGTTGCAATCATTATAGGATTTGGATTAATTGTTCTCCTAACCCTCATAAAACTTTCTCTCTAAATGTTTTCTATATACACTAATTGATTGTCCTTATAGCATTCTATCTAGAAATAATCCACATTGACCAATATGTTTTTGTTGACAAGTTCTATAAAAAGCTAATAATGCTAGTCTAAATATGTTGTGAATGTTGAAATTGAAGTTAGTAGTGTGACCACCGAATAATGAATGTTTTCTCCTTTTAAGACATGAATAAAATTCATTGTCTTTGTTCAAAGCAAAGGAGGTTGGGCTGCTTTTTGAAGAATGAAATGATTGCAGGCCTTTGAGCTTTAGAGGGAGCAAAAGAAATTCATAGACATTAGGCAGGTGAGTTAGGTGAAGCAATGATTTCCCATTTTCCTTTTTCTCTCAAGGATCAACATTTAATAAAGTTTTAGGGATTTGTCCTAATCATATTACTTTTGAACTTAATTTGCTGAGGTTGTCTAGGCGTTTGAATCAGTTTTCCGATACCACATTCAGTTCTAAGTGGCAATTACATCAAAGACAATTACATATTCGCATTAAATCAAATTGAAACAGTAGATATTCTCCAAAATGACAATATTTATCAAATATTTAGCATACATTCAGAGTTGATCCTAATAACCAAAATTCCTAATTTAAAAAAAAACTCACAATGTATCAAATAATTGGCAATTTTTCAAATAAAATGAAGTTGCGAGTAGTTTACGGATCAAGTGATCCGTAAACTACTTAATATGCTTTACGGATCACTTGATCCGTAAACAACCCAACAACTTCTCGACAGCGTTTTCTGCCATCGCCGGCAAAAACCAAAACCCGGACGACAAACTTACCTCGAAGAAGAAGCAGAAACGCGAAGAAAAAGCACAAACGTGAAGACCCACACCACAAACGCGAAGACCCACACCTTCCTCCTAAAGACGGCAACAATGGCGGTGATGGCGACGAAGAAGAAGAAGAATGAAGAAGCTGCGCGGGAGGTAGAAGAAAACTGAAGAAGCAGAACCGTTGGAGGAAGAAGAAGAGCATGCGCGGGAGAGAGAGAGGCGAGAGAGTTATTTTTTTAAAAAAAAAACAGTAAGGGCTTAAAGGACTTTTCACCATAATTGCTGGGTGCACCAACAATACTGCTGGGTGCACCTAGCAGCACTCATAACAGTTTTGATTGGGCCCATGTTATTTCATACATTTTTTCCCTACTTTTTTTTTTAGTTTTCAAAGAAGACTGTAGACAATTGTTAATCATATCTTCCATAATTATTAGATAGAGCTCTTTTTATTTTTTGTTATTAAATTTAGTTAAATATCCTCACCTCTTATCTCTCATTCCTTTTCTTCTTCAAAACTTTCTATTTTATAATACATAATTGAGAAAGGTTTGAAAAAGAAAAGGAATAAGAAGTAAGGATGAAGATATTTAATGTTATTTCATACATTTTTTCCCTAAGTTTACACTTTTTTTAGTTTTCAAAAAAAAATATTGTAGGCAATTGTTAAACATATCCTTCATGATAATTAGATAAATCCCTTTTAATTTTTTGTTATAAAATTTAGATAAATATTCCCACCTCTTATCCCTCGTTCCTTTTCTCCTTCAAAACTTTCTATTTTATAATACATAATTGAGAAAGATTTGAAAAAGAAAAGGAATGAGAAATATGGGTGACAATATTTAAAAAATTTAATAAAAAAATAATGTTCTACATAATTTGTGTGTGTGTGTGTGTGTGTGTGCGCATGAGAGATTGAATCAAAGCATACATAGAAAAGGATGAGTAGTATAATCATTTTAATGGACCAAAAAAGGAAGGAGAAGGAAAGACATTGAATCACTCAACCATGACATGAAAAATAAAGGAAAAAGACACCAAGCCTTTGATTTAGCTAAATTGGTCTTCATATTAAAATCCGACTTTGAATCTAATCACGATAAGGAAGACGAGCTATATTCATCAAATCAAGACTAGAAAGAGACTTAATTACAAAATAATTAAGAAAATAAAATCATCAACTTATGAAACCTAGCCAAGTTAATGACATTAACTTCTTGAGTGTTTTGTAATTGGGTTTGTTCCTACTCTTGGTTTGACAACATAACTCACTAGCCTTCTCAGGATTTTATTCAGAGTCAAATTCTAATTCGAAGACCAATTCAACTAAATCAAAGGTTTGATATTTTTTCCTTTGTTTTTTTATGACGTTGTTGGCTTATTCAATAAGGTTTTCCTTCTCCTTCCTTTTTGGTCAAAAGCAATGATTTTACTATTCATCCTCCTCTTTTTATGCTCTTATTCATTTTCATATACAATTATTTTATTTATCCAAACCATATATACAAACTAAGACATGACTTAACACTATATATGGCATTATCATTCAATGTATATCTAGCATTAGATTTAAAAGACATGTGTTCATTAGCTTTATGTACTTATGTAATTTAAATATCAATATTTATTATTTTATCGTCATATAAAAAGTATTTTTCACTAAATATGCTTTTAGATTACACACAGGTAATAATATATATATATATATATGTGTGTGTGTGTGTGTGTGTGTGTGTGTGTGTGTGTGTGTGTGTGTGTGTGTGTGTGTGTGTGTGTGTGTGTGTGTGTGTGGTTTGGATTAATAAAATAGTTGTGTATGAAATTGAATCAAAGCATACAGAGAAAATGATGAGTAGTATAATCATTGTTATTGACCAAAAAATAAAGGAGAAGGAGAGACATTGAATTATTCAACCATGACAAGAAAAATAAAGGAAAAAGACACCAAGCCTTTGACATAGGTAAATTGGTCAGCATATTAAAATTCAACTTTGAATCTGATCACAATAAGGAAGACGAGCTATATTCAGAGTGGAATTCTAATTCGAAGACCAATTAAGCTAAATCAAAGGTTTGATCTCTTTTTCCTTTGTTTTTTTATGTCATGATTGGCTTATTCAATATAGCTTTCCATCTCATTCCTTTTTGGTCAAAAGCAATGATTTTGTTATTCATCCTCCTCTTTTTATGCTCTAATTCATTTTCATATACAATTATTTTATTTATCCAAACCATATATAAAAACTAAGACACGACTTAACACTATATATGGCATTATCATGCAATGTATATCTAGCATTAGATTTAAAAGACATGTGTTCTTTAGCTTTATGTACTTATTTAATTTAAATATCCATATTTATTATTTTATCCTCATATAAAAATATTTTCACTAAATATGCTTTTAGATTACACCCACAGTATATATATATATATATATATATATATATATATATATATATATATATATATATATATATATATATATATATATGGTTTGGATTAATAAAATAGATGTGTATGAAATTGAATCAAAGCATAAAGAGAGAATGATAAGTAGTATAATTATTGTTATGGACCAAAAAAGAAAGGAGAAGGAAAGACATATTGAATTATTCAATCATGACATGAAAAATAAAGGAAAAAGACACCAAGCCTTTGATATAGATAAATTGGTCTTCGTATTAAAATCCGACTTTGAATTTGATCACGATAAGGAACACGAGTTATATTCATCAAATCAAGACCAGAATGAGACATAATTAAAAAACAATTAAGAAAATAAAATCATCAACTTATGAAACCTGACCAAGTTAATGACATTAACTTCTTGATTGATTTGTAATTGAGTTTGTTCGTACGCTTCGTTTGACAACATAGCTCATTAGTCTTGTCATGATTTTATTCAGAGTGGAATTCTAATTCGAAGGCCAATTAAGTTAAATTAAAGGTTTGATCTCTTTTCCCTTTGTTTTTTTATGTCTTGATTGGCTTATTCAATATGGCTTTCCTTCTCATTCCTTTCTGGTCAAAAGCAATGATTTTGTTATTCATTCTCCTCTTTTTATGCTCTAATTCATTTTCATATACAATTATTCTATTTATCCAAACCATATATATAAACTAAGACATGACTTAACACTACATATGGCATTATCATGCAATGTATATCTAGCATTAGATTTAAAAGACATGTGTTCATTACATTTATGTACTTATGTAATTTAAATATCAATATTTATTATTTTATCCAGATATAAAAAGTATGTTTCACTAAATATGCTTTTAGATTACACACACGTACTAATATATATATATATATATATATATATATATATATATATATATATATATATATATATGGTTTGGATTAACAAAATAGTTGTGTATCAAATTGAATCAAAGGATACAGAGAAAATGATGAGTAGTATAATCATTGTTATGGACCAAAAAAGAAAGGAGAAGGAAAGACATATTGAATTATTCAATCATGACATGAAAAATAAAGGAAAAAGACACCAAGCCTTTGATATAGATAAATTGGTCTTCGTATTAAAATCCGACTTTGAATTTGATCACGATAAGGAACACGAGTTATATTAATCAAATCAAGACCAGAAAGAGACATAATTACAAAACAATTAAGAAAATAAAATCATCAACTTATGAAACCTGACCAAGTTAATGACATTAACTTCTTGATTGATTTGTAATTGAGTTTGTTCGTACGCTTTGTTTGACAACATAGCTCATTAGTCTTGTCATGATTTTATTCAGAGTGGAATTCTAATTCGAAGACCAATTAAGTTAAATTAAAGGTTTGATCTCTTTTTCCTTTGTTTTTTTATGTCATGACTGGCTTATTCAATATGGCTTTCCTTCTCATTCCTTTCTGGTCAAAAGCAATGATTTTGTTATTCATTCTCCTCTTTTTATGCTCTAATTCATTTTCATATACAATTATTCTATTTATCCAAACCATATATATAAACTAAGACATGACTTAACACTACATATGGCATTATCATGCAATGTATATCTAGCATTAGATTTAAAAGACATGTGTTCATTACATTTATGTACTAATGTAATTTAAATATCAATATTTATAATTTTATCCAGATATAAAAAGTATGTTTCACTAACTATGCTTTTAGATTACACACACGTACTAATATATATATATATATATATATATATATATGGTTTGGATTAACAAAATAGTTGTGTATCAAATTGAATCAAAGGATACAGAGAAAATGATGAGTAGTATAATCATTGTTATGGACCAAAAAAGAAAGGAGAAGGAAAGACATATTGAATTATTCAATCATGACATGAAAAATAAAGGAAAAAGACACCAAGCCTTTGATATAGATAAATTGGTCTTCGTATTAAAATCCGACTTTGAATTTGATCACGATAAGGAACACGAGTTATATTCATCAAATCAAGACCAGAAAGAGACATAATTACAAAACAATTAAGAAAATAAAATCATCAACTTATGAAACCTGACCAAGTTAATGACATTAACTTCTTGATTGATTTGTAATTGAGTTTGTTCGTACGCTTCGTTTGACAACATAGCTCATTAGTCTTGTCATGATTTTATTCAGAGTGGAATTCTAATTCGAAGACCAATTAAGCTAAATCAAAGGTTTGATATCTTTCTCCTTTGTTTTTTTATGTCATGATTGGCTTATTCAATATGGCTTTCCTTCTCATTCCTTTTTGGTCAAAAGCAATGATTTTGTTATTCATCCTCCTCTTTTTATGCTCTTATTCATTTTCATATACAATTATTTTATTTATCCAAACCATATATATAAACTAAGACATGACCTAACACTACATATGGCATTATCATGCAATGTATATCTAGCATTAGATTTAAAAGACCTATGTTCATTAGCTTTATGTACTTATGTAATTTAAATATCAATATTTATAATTTTATCCAGATATAAAAAGTATTTTTCACTAAATATACTTTTAGATTACACACACGTAATAATTTATATATATATATATATGGTTTGGATTAATAAAATAGTTGTGTATGAAATTGAATCAAAGCATAAAGAGAAAATGATGAGTAGTATAATCATTGTTATGGACCAAAAAAGAAAGGAGAAGGAAAGACATATTGAATTATTCAACCATCACATGAAAAATAACGGAAAAAGACACCAAACCTTTGATATAGGTAAATTGGTCTTCATATTAAAATCCGGCTTTGAATTTGATCATGATAAGGAAGATGAGTTATATTAATCAAATCAAGACCAGAAAGGGACATAATTACAAAACAATTAAGAAAATGAAATCATCAACTTATGAAACCTGGCCAAGTTAATGACATTAACTTCTTGATTGATTTGTAATTGAGTTTGTTCCTACTCTTCATTTGACAACATAGCTCATTAGTCTTGTCATGATTTTATTCAGAGTGGAATTCTAATTCGAAGACCAATTAAGCTAAATCAAAGGTTTGATATCTTTTTCCTTTGTTTTTCTATGTCATGATTGGCTTATTCAATATGGCTTTCCTTCTCATTCCTTTTTGGTCAAAAGCAATGATTTTGTTATTCATCCTCCTCTTTTTATGCTCTTATTCATTTTCATATACAATTATTTTATTTATCCAAACCATATATATAAACTAAGACATGACCTAACACTACATATGGCATTATCATGCAATGTATATCTAGCATTAGATTTAAAAGACCTATGTTCATTAGCTTTATGTACTTATGTAATTTAAATATCAATATTTATAATTTTATCCAGATATAAAAAGTATTTTTCACTAAATATACTTTTAGATTACACACACGTAATAATTTATATATATATATATATATGGTTTGGATTAATAAAATAGTTGTGTATGAAATTGAATCAAAGCATAAAGAGAAAATGATGAGTAGTATAATCATTGTTATGGACCAAAAAAGAAAGGAGAAGGAAAGACATATTGAATTATTCAACCATCACATGAAAAATAACGGAAAAAGACACCAAACCTTTGATATAGGTAAATTGGTCTTCATATTAAAATCCGGCTTTGAATTTGATCATGATAAGGAAGATGAGTTATATTAATCAAATCAAGACCAGAAAGGGACATAATTACAAAACAATTAAGAAAATGAAATCATCAACTTATGAAACCTGGCCAAGTTAATGACATTAACTTCTTGATTGATTTGTAATTGAGTTTGTTCCTACTCTTCATTTGACAACATAGCTCATTAGTCTTGTCATGATTTTATTCAGAGTGGAATTCTAATTCGAAGACCAATTAAGCTAAATCAAAGGTTTGATATCTTTTTCCTTTGTTTTTCTATGTCATGATTGGCTTATTCAATATGGCTTTCCTTCTCATTCCTTTTTGGTCAAAAGCAATGATTTTGTTATTCATCCTCCTCTTTTTATGCTCTTATTCATTTTCATATATAATTATTTTATTTATCCAAACCATATATATAAACTAAGACATGACATAACACTACATATGGCATTATCATGCAATGTAAATCTAGCATTAGATTTAAAAGACATGTGTTCATTAGCTTTATGTAGTATTGTAATTTAAATATCAACATTTTTTATTTTATGCTAATATAAAAAGTATTTTTCACTAAATATGCTTTTAGATTACACACACGTAATATATATATATATATATATATATATATATATATATATATATATATATATATGGTTTGGATTAATAAAATAGTTGTGTATGAAATTGAATCAAAGCATAAAGAGAAAATGATGAGTAGTATAATCATTGTTATGGACCAATAAAGAAAGGAGAAGGAAAGACATATTGAATCATTCAATCATGACATGAAAAATAAAGGAAAAAGACACCAAGTCTTTGATATAGGTAAATTGGTCTTCTTATTAAAATCCGACTTTGAATCTGATCACGATAAGGAAGATGAGTTATATTCATCAAATCAAGACCAGAAAGTGACATAATTACATAAAAATTAAGAAAATGAGATCATCAACTTATGAAATCTAGCCAAGTTAATGACATTAATTTCTTGATTGTTTTGTAATTGGGTTTGTTCCTACTCTTCGTTTGACAACATAGCTCATCAGTCTTGTCATGATTTTATTCAGAGTGGAATTCTTATTCGAAGACCAATTCAGTTAAATCAAAGGTTTGATGTCTTTTTCCTTTGTTTTTTTATGTCATGGTTGGCTTATTCAATATGGTTTTTCTTCTCCTTCCTTTTTGCTCAAAAGCAATGATTTTGCTATTCATCCTCCTGTTTTTATGCTCTTATTCATTTTCATATACAATTATTTTATTTATCCAAACCATATACATAAACTAAGACATGACTTAAGACTATATATGGCATTGTCATGCAATGTATATCTAGCATTAGAATTAAAAGACATGTTTCTTTAGCTTTATGTACTTATGTAATTTAAATATCAATATTTATTATTTTATCCTCATATATAAAATATTTTCAAAAAATATGCTTTGAGAATACACACACGTAATTACCCCACTACATCTCCCTTATTATGTCGGTTATTTGGGGCTTTCGAGATTGCATGTACGAACTAGCCAATGCAAGATGTTAAATTTTTTTAATTAATTGTTAGAGTGGATGTAAACTTTTTTTTGTTACATCATTTCTAAATAGAATTGATGTAATACATGCCCGTTTCCAAAACAAAATTCTCTCACACCATAAATCCAAACCAAAGCACAAAACAAGGAACAATAGTTCAAAAAAAGTCCCCAATTAAATCAACACAAAGGACTTGTTGAAACCAGAACACAACAAAAATCAATCAATCAGTCAAAAACAATATATTTCCTAAATAAAAAAGACAAGGCATGAAAGAAAGGAGAAATTCATAGTACACAATTGAGTATCAAAATAGTGTTACCTCCACGAAGAATTGCACGATGAAGTTGTCAAATCTATGAGTGATGGAAAGGAACCCTAGTGAGTGCATGGAAGATTGAGTGAGGGAGAAGTAGGTCCAGATCCACTCTACCACTAAGGTATCAACCATCTCTCAAAATAATTGTTCCATCTTGTGTTGCAACAGCCACTCAATCAATAGAAAAACAAATAATGCTCCAAAAAATCCCAATCAAATCACCACAAAAAAGTATTTGTTGAAGCCTAAACACCCAAAAAAATATAAATAAAACAATCACTCAAAAGCAATAGATTACCTAAATGAAAAATAAAATACATGGATTAAAATGTGGAAAATTTAAAGTATATAATTAAGTTATCAAAACAATGTTACCTCAATGGAGAATTGCTTGATGAAGTGTTGAAGTCAAGATGTGAGATTTAGATCCAGATTGTCACTAAGGCAACAACTGTCACCTAGAATCACTGCTCTATCTGGTGTAGTAGCCAATGATGTTGGAATCATAGTCCAAATTGTATGAACGTTTGATTCAATGATTTTTGAAGAAACATATATATTGCATCGTTGTTGGGATTGTTGGAGTGTGAGATTAGAGTAAATTTGCACTCTTTCATGTGGGATCTGTGATCCTATCCACCCTAATTCCTCATGTCATTGTTGGATATAGTGTTGCAACTTGTGTTGTTGTCAAACAACCTTTGTTCTCAAAGCTGCTGGCCTCCTAGTACTCTTCTATCTGCGCTCTTTGTCTACCATAAGGAATTAGGGTTGCACTTGTTCTTGGACTTTCACGGCTGATGACACTTAGCATTTATAAGAGAAATTGGCGGGTCTTAGGGTTTCAAGGGAATTGGGCCAATTTTTTTTTTTCTTTTTTAAATTTGATTTGTTAGGCCTTAATTAGAGTCCAATTTAGTTTTTTTTTAAATGCAAAATATTACATATAATATAATAAATAAAGAAGAAGAGTAATAATGAATATAATAGTATTATAAATGTAATTAACTAACAAAAAAATAAAACATAACAAAGAATATATTAATATGATATAAAAAAATAAAGAAAAATAGAAATAAAAGTTATATATTATATATAAGTATTTTAGGTAGGAAAATGTTGGATCTTATGATCCAAATCACATCCCCACCACCACCTCTTGATCCTAGGTAAGATCTTGATTTCAACAACCATGGTAGCAACAAATACCAAATTGAAGGATAAAATGTAAAGAGGTTTAATTGAGTAACACTATAGACACTAGATCTAAAAGAACTCTCCATGTAAAATCAAGGTTGTAGTCCAGATGCATCAAGATCCAACTTTTCTTCGCACAAGAGCAAGGTTGTAGCAAAGATGAGTTGACAAAGACACATTGGGGTTAAGTGAGATCCAACCAATGGCTCTAGGTATTGTCTTTATGTGGCAGAAAAAAGGTCAAGGCAAGAGGGAGAAAAGAGCATCATCTTCAAAAAAAGAGATCCAATCATCTCAAAATTGCTTTATCAATTTTGAATCCTCAAAGAATAAACATTATTATATAGAGCAAACAACTCTTACAATCTCATGGACAAAGTGGGTTTAGAACGTACTGCTATAATATTAGGGGCAAAATGATTTTAGAATGTAAAAAACAATGAGTAATATCATATGCTAAGTTGGACATTGGTTACAACCATGGGTGATAGATATGATCAACTCATACAATAAAATTATAAGATAAATTGTTTTTGTTCGAGGAGGGTTCATATAACATACTAATTGTGAAGTCATTCAACTTAATCTTATAACTTTGTCAATAGACATTCTCTAATATTTTTGAAGAATCCAATATATTGTTCAATAAAGTATTTTACTTATTGACGTTAAATAGATAATTTTTAAAAAAAAATTGCTATAAAAGCATAGAAATATAAAGTAAATAATAGGATCCTAGGATAATTTTGGATAAAAGAGAAAATTGAAATTTTCATTTAAGGATATTCTGTTATTAGAGTTTCTGTTTTCATGAAAAATTATATCTTTTCCATTATTTCTTATTTTCTTTTAGAATTAAATTATTTTTATTTATAAATAAAATTTAACATTTCTTTCCTTTTCCTCTTGATGTCTTCACCAAAAGATACCTCACATACTTATTTTTAGATTATTAACAAATATTTTATTTATTCACATTAACTAGTCAATAAATTATTTAAAAGTTTGCTATGAATGAATAGGAACAAAAGGAAAATTATAAGATCCTAGTAATAATTTTGGATAAGAAAGGAAGGAATTGAGATTTTTTTATAAAAATTATCATATCACTTTTCGATTTTTTATAAAAATTATCATATCACTTTTCGATTTTTCTTGTTTGTTTGTAGAAAAAAATATATTTTGCATTTATAAAAAAATTAACCGCTCTTTTCTTTTCCTCCTAATTTTTTCATGAATAGATACAGTAACATTTTGTTTTTAGATTGTTATAAAATTATTCATTTATTGAATTTAACCGTTAAACTTTTGTTATGAAGTTTACTACATGTAAAAGCATAGGAATGAAATAAAGTAATTTGTACAATCCTAGTGATAAATTTAGATAAAAAGGAAAGGTGAAATTTTAATTCACAGTAAATATTCTATTAATTAACATATATTTTTACAATATTAGATAAATTTTCTCTTATTCCTTATTCTCTCTTAGCAAATAATTTTTTTGGTTGTTAACTAAAATTTTGAACTGTCTTTCATTTTCCTCCTAGATTCTTCATGAAAAGATAGGTCAATTTTTTTTTTATATTGTTATAAAATTATTTATTCATTCACATTAATTAGTTAAAAAATTTAAATGGTTTCTATGAAAGCATAAGAATAAAAAGTAAATAATAAAATCCCAGTGATAATTATAGATAAAATATAAAGGAAGATAAAATAAATATTTTATTATGATTTCTTTCTAAATAAACATATTATATAGCTTTCCCTTTATTTCTTATTTTCTTTAATAAAATATTTTTTTATTTGTAAATAGAAATTTAACATCTATTTTCTCTTCTTCCTAATTTATTCATGATACCTTAAAATTTTTGTTTTTAGATTGTTATAAAATGTTTTTTTTTTCACATTTATTAGTTAAAAAATAATTTGAAAGTTTTTTTTATTGAAGCATAAGAATAAAAAGTAAATAATCAGATCCTAATACGATAATTTAAGATAAAAAAAATAAAGGAATGTAAAATTTTCATTTAAAGTAAATATTCTATTATTTCAGTTTTCAGAATTTGAACGCACAAAATGAAGAAAAAATAAATTATTGCTTTGGAAATAATAGTACTTTTCGAGTTCTCAAAACATGCACTTAATCCGACTAGCACAATTTAGAGTAACTTTGAGATATAAATTATGGTAATAGAATTGTTTTATGAAAAACAATGTGCAGCATCATATCCGGTGCTTAGTGAAGCAGTACTACTGATTTCTCAAGGCAAAGCCAAACTCATGAGAATGCTTGCTAATAACAAAGTGGAAGGAAATTAAATGCTTCACATGCTAATAAGTCACAGTATCAGATATATAAGGCTGTAATGAGGCAATGAAAAGAGAATAAGAAGAAATACAGTTTTCCTTTCCTTACCTTTTCTCTCTTAGGAGGCCCCTAGTCCTCCAACTCTAGGAATCTGTTTCTGAATCGTAACAATTAATATAGCTTTCATGAATAGCCCAAGTACAGAACCGCCAAAGCAAAGTTGCTTACACATTGCTACTGTTTCTATTATTCCAGAAAACCAGTTAGTCATAGTGTGAGAAGTGTTGGTAATAGTCAATGTGTTTTTCTTTTGGGAATGATGCAGATAGACTAGCTAGCATTTATAGGCTCAGGGAAGCCACGTTAATTACAGTCATGGACCAGATATACTAGTACTATTTAATTTAACAGTCTTAATTAACAAGTTAGATTTCCTTACACTACACTACTTTCTTTTTATATGACAAAATAGTTTAAAATATGCATTCAAACATTCTGTTTTTACCAAATAAGTCAAATGCAAAAGTGAGATGAGGATTAATTTTGACATGTAAATATCATTTTTGAGAATTTAAGTAACAGGAGTATACACCCAAAAAATTAAGTAACTTAGGATCAAGTATTGATATGAATCATTAGTGGCTATTTAATAAAGGAATCTTACTGCTTAGAGAACACTGAAAATTTTGAAAGATAAACTATTTAACTAGCTCCAAAATCTCATAAATTCTAATAGTAGCATTTTGAGTTTGCCTAATTATAATAGGCAAAATAAGTGGGCACCGTTTTGTACTGTGAACATGGAAAAAAAGAGTTAACAAGTTTACTTAGGCTTATAGGGATATTTATATTCTGCGTCACACCAATTCACCCAAGAATATTGGGAGAACAAAATTAAGAGCACACCCAAAGGAAAATAGACTGTTCAATTACCACCTAATTTTCTTGTTTTTGTTTTTTAAGTTTGGGTGCGTGGGGATCTCTTTGTTGTTTGCCTAAAACTGAAAGGTGCTATACCCAATATTTAATTTTCACATGTCCTAATGTAGTCGTTAATGAAAAAATGATATAGAATATAGTGCTTGTTTACAATGATGAATATAATTTTTTTATTTTTTTTATTAATTAAAAAATTTATTTGATCGTGCGATAAATAAGCTTTTTTAGTAATTTTTTAATATTTTTTAAAATATTACTTGAAATAACATTTTAAAAATATTAGTTTTTATTTTTTAATATTTTTTTATTTTTATCCTCATTATATTTATTCAATTTTCTAAAAAATAAATCATCATAAATTTATTATTTTTCTATCATTTTATATTTTTAAACTACTTTAATAATTATTTTTATCAAATATTTATAATTTAATAAATGAATTTTTCTTTATATAATTAGTAGTTCATAAATAACGAATGAGTTAATTGCATTAACTCATGGGTAGATATGGCTAAGATATTTTAGTAATTAGTCTCTTGGAGCACGTCACCTTCACCCATAATTATCTTCATTGGTCTTTTTAAATTTGAAATGCTTAAATGGCGGACATGTATTATATTTAATTTGCAAAATGTTAAGATAGACAAAATTTTGGTGAGATATGAAGGAATTAATAAAACAAGATTGTTTGTTTGTTAATATACGAAAGAAATTAAGTGATTAACAGAGTTGCTAATACAATACAAGTTGCACCATAGTTTGGCACAACTATAGCTTATGTTTAATTTTGCGGCGGGGTCAAGGAAATTCAGTAAATTTTCATGAAGCTATTTTGTATCTCTTTCTACTGTTTTAATAATATCAAGAATTAATTATACTTCTCAAAATTAAGGTAATACCATAAAAAAAATATTTGTTTATTATTTTCCTTTCATCATAAAATAATAATTGATTATTTCTTATTATAAATCTAATCCAAACCCACTGCTTATCATATGTACTACATGATAGGATGGTAATGATCAACCCTAATAATAAAACCCTATCTTATGATATGTAGAAAAAGATAATAAAGTAAATTTAATAAATATTTTGGAATAAAAATGAAATAAAATATAAGAAGCTGAAAGTTAAAATATTATATTTTACTAAAATAAACTTATTTACCAAAGGTTATTAATGGGATCAAACATACTTTTTTAACTAATAAAAAAACTAAAAAATAACTTAAAATACTTGTTAAACATATTAAAGAAAGAAACTCATAAAAAATACTCATAGTAGTTGCATAAACTTTACCCTTTAATCTCTATACTTAAAAGTCATATCATTTAGTTTTATTATAAACTAGTCTTGTTTGGTTAGCGTTTTTTAGTTGTTCATGGACACCAACGTGATAAAGCTGTTTAACAGGGAAATAGAAATTAACACTAAAGCATTAATCTAGCTGTTCATGGATAATTAACAGGAAAATAAAAATATTGTTCGTTGCACCAGCAACATAGCAAAAAAAAAAAATGTTTGTTGCACCAGCAACATATTAACAGCAAAATGATAAAGACAGCCTACTCACTGTCATCATCTTCCTAATCTTCCTGCCTCCTGATTATGATATCCCAAAATTTTTCATAATACCTATAATAAATAGAGATTTCATCTCCATCATCAAAATCCATTTCTTGAAGAAAATCATACCATGGTTGGACAACACCTTTTCCACCAATGGCAGGATTCAGCGTTTCAACTTTCCATTGCAGTGGGGGGCCATGCCGCCTTAAGACTGTCATGTGGTTGCCGCAAGCTCTAAGAGGAACTTCTGTACAATGGGGGAGTTTCTGTAATTTCGAAAAAATTAATTTTTAAAATGGTAAAAATGTGTTTAAAGAGATTAAGATATGATGAAAGTCAGCTTAACAGGGGTTCAGGATGATCCAACATTTCCTGAGTAAGTTGAAGAGTCCATATGTGCTTCCTGGATGAATGCCTCTGCCTGCCGCAAGTTTGCCGCAAGTTTTCCAGTGATGGTCACATCCAAAGAAGTTGATGCTGGTTGACTCATAAAATTTCAAATCTTTCCGGAAGCTTTGGAGTCCATCTGCTAAATACACTTTATCTTTACGTTGTCTGACTCGTACTTCATAAAACCATCTCAGGATAGTTTGGTGCCCATTGAGTATGATAGAAGGCTGGAAGTTGTATGGTATTTTGAAAAAAAAGTGAGAAATATAAATGCATGTATATGTAACAATAATAGTAATGGAAGAATTGAGAAAAAAGATGACCTTGTCATTATTGAAGGCAACGATAAATTGCATGATCAGTGGTGGTCGCATGATGGCATTTTTCCTCTGTAATCACAGGGATATAAAACCAAATGTCAAAAGAAACATGTTAAGCAAAGGAAAATTATGAAATGACAGGGATGCACAATATAAAGGTTTGTAAACAAAACACCAAAAAAGAAAAACAGTGGAAAGGACTAATGTGCATACAAACGGAAACCAAATGAAAGGCAAAGACATTAAACGAAAAAACAGAACAACGACAACAATAGAACAAAATGAAAGTGGAAAACAAAAACAAAAATGATAGCCATGCACATAAAAGTTAGAAAAGAAACGACCAAGCCATGCACATAAAAATTAGAAAAGAAACGACCAAGGAGGGCCGGACACCTTCAAGTCCAGTTTTGTTTTTAAACTTGAAAAAGAAAGTAAGGAAAATGACACGACAAAAAACAACGGCATTGCAGAAAACCACTAAACCACGTGCATCAGACACATAGCAGAAAAATCGCAAACCAAAAACCCATGAAAATGAAAATAAACACAACAAAAAGGTAGGTGCTGTGAAGAGAAGAGTAGAAGTTATTTACCTCAGTTGATGCGGTTGAGGATGCGGTGCTCATTTTTTGTATGGCGTGAAAGCAGAGTTTGGACAGAGGAATGAAAAAGGATTTGCAGAAGAAAGTAGATGTGAATTGAAGAAGTACGAACTAGATGAAGAGTTTTTGTTCGAATTTGAAGCCTAAGACCGTTGGTATTGTAGGGCAGTAACTGTCTAAATTTATCTTGGGCCAAGATATGAGCATTGGGCCAACTTCTAGAATTGATTGTTAACATTTCATTTTTTATGTATTGTAGAGGGGGTATGAACGACTTATTTAAAGGTGATTATGTCATCTTGCATAACTGCATTTTTTTAATGTGGTTTTTTTGTGTAAAATAAGAATGATGTTGGTTTGAAGGAATGCAATATATGCAGCATGATGTGCTACATTTGGACGATTGGCATGAACGATTTTTAAAAAATATTGTTTCAAGCATAATTATCATATAAGCAGTAACATATGAACGCTAGATATTTCATCATTGAACTTCAGCAATTAAAATTTCTATATTTCGCAGAGAAATAAAGAAAATTTGTTCATGTAAATGTCAAAGCAAATGTTAAGTTGTGATAAACTGCTAAATAATATAATGTTAAGTAAATGAAGTTATAAATGGAAGATATTAATGTGGTGATTAAGATTGCATACCTGACAATGTTAAATTTAACATTGTAATATATGATATCATCTTTGGCTGTATGTTAGAATGTATATAAGTAAGATAACAGTTTGGAATTATTGCCAATAGATAGTACAATTTCTTGTTTGAAAATTTAGAGTTACCTTGTAAGATTTTTGAAAACCTCTTTGAAGACTACATTAGTAGTAGAAGTCATATTTTTTTGGTCTTTATCATGAATAAGAACTTTTAATCCTTGCCTTGAATTGACCCTCGATAATGCAACATATAATTGCCCATGGCTAAAAACTGGTTTTGGCAAATAAAGCCCAACCATAGAAAGTGATTGGCCCTGAGACTTGTTAATCGTCATTGCATAAGATAGCATGATTGGAAATTGTCTTCTTAAAAGCTTGAAAGGCCATGGTGATAGTGAAGGTGACATTCACATTCTTGGGATGTAAACATTATCACCAACATTTTTGCCAGAAATGATTTCAGCTGCAATGACATGTTTGGCTAGTCTAGTAACTATTAATCTAGTACCATTACAGAGTCCTTGCGTTTGGTCTAAGTTTTTTAGCAACATTATAGGACTACCGATTTTTAGCTTGATACGATGATTTGGCAGACCAGATGTGTTTAGTGAATTGAGAAATTCAGTTGTGATTGATTGAAAATGCCAACTGTCAATGGTTTCTGACTTCTCTATATAATCAGAGCTTAAGTATTCCTTTTGTTCACCTATTAAATTTATTTGAGGTACCATACAAAGTTAAATAGAGAATAAATGCTGAGTAGACCTTAGTTTTTGTAAATTTTAGATGTGCATAAATACCTGGAATCAAGGAGAGTATATAATCATTGACCTCTTCAACTGTTTCATTGGTGGAAGCTAATATTGCTCTAGATTTGAAGAAATCAGGATTACTGTGATGTTGATATAAATTAGGAAATGTTGATTTGACTATAGCATCAATGGGGTCATTATATTCAGTAATAAGTAGGTACTCAGGAATTTCAACAGTAGCATATCCATCATTTTGATTCCCAATAACTCCATCTCCAATATCTAGAATCCACTTTGCAAATTTATTAGTTTCTTGATCATCAATTAATTGGGCATTTCCTTGTAAACACATGTTTTTGGTGAGTGTTAAGACTTAATAGGAAGGCCACAGATATGATGAATTGATTGTTGCATTTATAATGTCTGAACGACTTCCTCTTGAAATGACTGGTAGAATTTGTCGGAAATCTCCACCAAATACAATAACTTTGCCTCCAAAAATTTTATTGGGATTTTTCTTCTTTAAGAATGTCTCTTAAAGTTTGATCAAGTGCTTCAAAGCAAAATTTGTGTGCCATGGGTGCTTCATCCCAAATTATCAGATTTGTCTGATTTAACAATTCTGCTAGCTGACTTCCTTGAAATATATTGCATATAGAGTCTTCAAAAATTGGCACAGGTATCTTAAATTTGGAATGAGCAGTCCTGCCTCCTGGCAATAACAAAGAAGCTATGCCGCTAGAAGCAACCATAATCACAATTTGATTTTTTGCCCTCAGTGAACTTGCTAATGTTCTCCATATGTATGTTTTTCCTGTACCTCCATATCCATATAGAAAAAACATGCCACCTTCATTGTTATTGACAACTTCCATAATTTTGTGATAAATTTTTTTTTGTTCGTCTAGAATAAAAAATAAGTTGAGATTTGATAGAAATGAAGAATTAGCGGATGTAAAATTAGAAAATACAGATGGAATTTAACTTTGTTAAATGCAATTTATAATATACGAATTGGTAGATTACCTGTCATCGATAGAAAAATATTTTTGAATTCTAATCTAGCCTCATCATTGTTGTAATTAAGTTCAGACAATATCAAGCTATTCTCTAGACATGATGCAGGATTTCCACCCTCAGGATATGACATTATAGGATAGTCTCTGAGTGATTTTTGGTTTGGATGCAGAAGTTTTTCAATTTCCAATAATGTTAAATTTTTAAGTTACTCATCATCAATGTGTAATTCTAACAAATGATAAAGGAGATAGTTAAACAATGCAGATCTGTGATGTTATTCAATATAGAAAGTTACAAACTGATTAAAACTAACTTGTGTTCAAAGTTGTTTTTTTATAATGATATGCAATGTCTTCAGCTAACCAATTCCATGTCTGATTCCAAAGTTCTTCAGGTTTAGTAATGACACCTGATAATAGTATTAACACAAATAATTTCCTCAAATAATTAGCTGTACCCTAGTCCTTAACTTCTTTGATTGCTTCCACAAATTCTCTGTCATCTTGCAAAAAACCCATTGCAAAGCATGCTTCTCTATATGTAGGGTATAGAACATTTTCAACGGTTCTAATATCTTCAAATGAAGTAGCTCCTTTACATGCAGTAAGCATCATTCTTTGATAAAACAATTCACCAGTGGTTGGTTGAACCCATATTAACCTGCCAATTGTATTGTCTTTCTTTCTAAGGTTCCATGATCTAGCCTTTTGGTTGTAGACAAATTTGGAAACAAATTGTGAATAAGTGAGATTTCTACCCTCTGAAAACATTTGTTGCTATTCATCCAGGCTAAGAATTTTGATTCTGAAATACATGGCTTTGACAGGATATCATCTATATCATCATCATCTTCATAAAAAACATTGTGTTGTCCTGGCAGATGAAAATGTAATCTCTCCACAGCAGGCTTTCTAGCATGTATTGGAAAACAAAAAATTCTCCAAGTAGCTTCACATGGAGAAATATATCTGACAAAAAAAAATCATAATTAAAAGAATTAATTAAAGAAACATTCAGTAACTTAAGTATACATGTTGAATTAATATTACCTGCAATCCACAAATTCTTTAATCTCATCATTTTGACTGATAGCATTCTCAAGTGTACCATTATCATCATGAATAACAACAGCAGTGACTCTGTCATAACCTTTGTTTATATATTTAAATAGATATTTAATGGAAGTATTTTGATTACACCATTCAACATTTATATGTGCTTGGTATTTCCTCAGCAATTTTGCATTGTAAGGTACTATATATATATTATCAATAATAACTCCATTCTTTGAAATGGTATGGTCATCATTTCTTCTACGATAGATTGGATAGCCATTTGAATCTAAAACAGTTTGAGGGTGAAACATTTTTGGGTAAAAACAACTACACTTGCCTTCTTTCATACATGGAGACTTAGGTTGGAGAATTCCACATGGTCCATGTACCATATGATTTTGGACTAATGTATAGAGTTCAGGGTCATTTTCATGTGAAGGAATTTCTGCTAATATTATGTGGCTATCACAACTAGGACCATTCCTTGTTATACTGCTTGTGACAATTCCATCTAGGAACAATATATATTAATACATAGAACAATATTGATGTTTAGTCTGAAATAGAAATAAGAACAGCTAGTAAAAGTTGCAATCATTATAGGATTTGGATTAATTGTTCTCCTAACCCTCATAAAACTTTCTCTCTAAATGTTTTCTATATACACTAATTGATTGTCCTTATAGCATTCTATCTAGAAATAATCCACATTGACCAATATGTTTTTGTTGACCAGTTCTATAAAAAGCTAATAATGCTAGTCTAAATATGTTGTGAACGTTGAAATTGAAGTTAGTAGTGTGACCACCGAATAATGAATGTTTTCTCCTTTTAAGACATGAATACAATTCATTGTCTTTGTTCAAAGCAAAGGAGGTTGGGCTGCTTTTTGAAGAATGAAATGATTGCAGGCCTTTGAGCTTTAGAGGGAGCAAAAGAAATTCATAGACATTAGGCAGGTGAGTTAGGTGAAGCAATGATTTCCCATTTTCCTTTTTCTCTCAAGGATCAACATTTAATAAAGTTTTAGGGATTTGTCCTAATCATATTACTTTTGAACTTAATTTGCTGAGGTTGTCTAGGCGTTTGAATCAGTTTTCCGATACCACATTCAGTTCTAAGTGGCAATTACATCAAAGACAACTACATATTCGCATTAAATCAAATTGAAACAGTAGATATTCTCCAAAATGACAATATTTACCAAATATTTAGCATACATTCAGAGTTGATCCTAATAACCAAAATTCCTAATTTCAAAAAAAACTCACAATGTATCAAATAATTGGCAATTTTTCAAATAAAATGAAGTTGCGAGTAGTTTACGGATCAAGTGATCCGTAAACTACTTAATATGCTTTACGGATCACTTGATCCGTAAACAACCCAACAACTTCCCGACAGCGTTTTCTGCCATCGCCGGCAAAAACCAAAACCCGAACGTTAAGAAGAAGCAGAAACGCGAAGAAGAAGCACAAACGTGAAGACCCACACCACAAACGCGAAGACCCACACCTTCCTCCTAAACACGGCAACAATGGCGGCGATGGCGGCGAAGAAGAAGAAGAATGAAGAAGCTGCGCGGGAGGAAGAAGAAAACTGAAGAAGCAGGAAACTCAAGAAGCAGAACCGTTGGAGGAAGAAGAAGAGCATGCGCGGGAGAGAGAGAGGCGAGAGAGTTATTTTTTTTAAAAAAAAAACAGTAAGGGCTTAAAGGACTTTTCACCATAATTGCTGGATGCACCAAAAATACTGCTGGGTGCACCTAGCAGCACTCATAACAGTTTTGATTGGGCCCATGTTATTTCATACATTTTTTCCCTACTTTTTTTTTTTAGTTTTCAAAGAAGACTATAGACAATTGTTAATCATATCTTCCATAATTATTAGATAGAGCTCTTTTTATTTTTTGTTATTAAATTTAGTTAAATATCCTCACCTCTTATCTCTCATTCCTTTTCTTCTTCAAAACTTTCTATTTTATAATACATAATTGAGAAAGGTTTGAAAAAGAAAAGGAATAAGAAGTAAGGATGAAGATATTTAATGTTATTGCATACATTTTTTCCCTAAGTTTACACTTTTTTTAGTTTTCAAAAAAAATATTGTAGGCAATTGTTAAACATATCCTTCATGATAATTAGATAAATCCCTTTTTATTTTTTGTTACAAAATTTAGTTAAATATTCCCACCTCTTATCCCTCGTTCCTTTTCTCCTTCACAACTTTCTATTTTATAATACATAATTGAGAAAGATTTGAAAAAGAAAAGGAATGAGAAATATGGGTGACAATATTTAAAAAATTTAATAACAAAAATAATGTTCTACATAATTTGTGTGTGTGTGTGTGCGCGTGAGAGAGATTAAATCAAAGCATACATAGAAAAGGATGAGTAGTATAATCATTTTTATGGACCAAAAAAGGAAGGAGAAGGAAAGACATATTGAATCATTCAACCATGACATGAAAAATAAAGGAAAAAGACACCAAGCCTTTGATTTAGCTAAATTGGTCTTCATATTAAAATCCGACTTTGAATCTGATCACGATAAGGAAGACGAGCTATATTCATCAAATCAAGACTAGAAAGAGACTTAATTACAAAATAATTAAGAAAATGAAATCATCAACTTATGAAACCTAGCCAAGTTAATGACATTAACTTCTTGAGTGTTTTGTAATTGGGTTTGTTCCTACTCTTGGTTTGACAACATAGCTCACTAGCCTTCTCAGGATTTTATTCAGAGTCAAATTCTAATTCGAAGACCAATTCAACTAAATCAAAGGTTTGATATCTGTTTCCTTTTTTTTTTATGACGTGGTTGGCTTATTCAATATGGTTTTCCTTCTCCTTCCTTTTTGGTCAAAAGCAATGATTTTACTATTCATCCTCCTCTTTTTATGCTCTTATTCATTTTCATATACAATTATTTTATTTATCCAAACCATATATATAAACTAAGACATGACTTAACACTATATATGGCATTATCATGATATGTATATCTATCATTAGATTTAAAAGACATGTGTTCATTAGCTTTATGTACTTATGTAATTTAAATATCAATATTTATTATTTTATCGTCATATAAAAAGTATTTTTCACTAAATATGCTTTTAGATTACACACAGGTAATAATTTATATATATATATATATATATATATATATATATATATATATATGTGTGTGTGTGTGTGTGTGTGTGTGTGTGTGTGTGTGTGTGTGTGTGTGTGTGTGTGGATTGGATTAATAAAATAGTTGTGTATGAAATTGAATCAAAGCATACAGAGAAAATGATGAGTAGTATATTCATTGTTATTGACCAAAAGAGAAAGGAGAAGGAAAGACATTGAATTATTCAACCATGACAAGAAAAATAAAGGAAAAAGACACCAAGCCTTTGACATAGGTAAATTGGTCTGCATATTAAAATTCAACTTTGAATCTGATCACAATAAGCAAGACGAGCTATATTCAGAGTGGAATTCTAATTCGAAGACCAATTAAGCTAAATCAAAGCTTTGATCTCTTTTTCCTTTGTTTTTTTATGTCATGATTGGCTTATTCAATATGGCTTTCCATCTCCTTCCTTTTTGGTCAAAAGCAATGGTTTTGTTATTCATCCTCCTCTTTTTATGCTCTAATTCATTTTCATATACAATTATTTTATTTATCCAAACCATATATAAAAACTAAGACACGACTTAACACTATATATGGCATTATCATGCAATGTATATCTAGCATTAGATTTAAAAGACATGTGTTCTTTAGCTTTATGTACTTATTTAATTTAAATATCCATATTTATTATTTTATCCTCATATAAAAATATTTTCACTAAATATGCTTTTAGATTACACACACAATATATATATATATATATATATATATATATATATATGGTTTGGATTAATAAAATAGTTGTGTATCAAATTGAATCAAAGCATACAGAGAAAATGATGAGTAGTATAATCATTGTTATGGACCAAAAAAGAAAGGAGAAGGAAAGACATATTGAATTATTCAATCATGACATGAAAAATAAAGGAAAAAGATACAAAGCCTTTGTTATAGGTAAATTGGTCTTCATATTAAAATTCGACTTTGAATCTGATCACGATAAGGAAGACGAGTTATATTCATCAAATCAAGACCAGAATGAGACATAATTACAAAACAATAAAGAAAATGAAATCATCAACTTATGAAACCTAGCCAAGTTAATGACATTAACTTCTTGCTTGTTTTGTAATTGTGTTTGTTCCTACTCTTCATTTGACAACATAGTTTATCAGTCTTGTCAAGATTTTATTCAGAGTGGAATTCTAATTCGAAGACCAATAAAGCTAAATCAAAAGTTTGATATCTTTTTCCTTTGTTTTTTTATGTCATGGTTGACTTATTCAATATGGTTTTCCTTCTCATTCCTTTTTGGTCAAAAGCAATGATTTTTCTATTCATCCTCCTCTTTTAATGCTCTTATTCATTTTCATATACAATTATTTTATTTATCCAAACCATATATATAAACTAAGACATGACTTAACACTATATATGGCATTATCATGCAATGTATATCTAGCATTAGATTTAAAAGACATGTGTTCATTAGCTTTATGTACTTATGTAATTTAAATATCAACATTTTTTATTTTATCCAGATATAAAAAGTATTTTTCACTAAATATGCTTTTAGATTACACACACGTAATAATATATATATATATATATATATATATATATATATATATATATATATATATATATATATATGGTTTGGATTAATAAAATAGTTGTGTATAAAATTGACTTAAAGCATACAGAGAAAATGATGAGTAGTATAATCATTGTTATGGACCAAAAAAGAAAGGAGAAGGAAAGACATATTGAATTATTCAACCATGACATGAAAAATAACGGAAAAAGACACCAAACCTTTGATATAGGTAAATTGGTCTTCATATTAAAATCCGACTTTGAATTTGATCACGATAAGGAAGACGAGTTATATTTATCAAATCAAGACCAGAAAGAGACATAATTACAAAACAATTAAGAAAATGAAATCATCAACTTATGAAACCTGGCCATGTTAATGACATTAACTTCTTGATTGATTTGTAATTGAGTTTGTTCCTACTCTTCATTTGACAACATAACTCATTAGTCTTGTCATGATTTTATTCAGAGTGGAATTTTAATTCGAAGACCAATTAAGTTAAATTAAAGGTTTGATCTCTTTTTCCTTTGTTTTTTTATGTCATGACTGGCTTATTCAATATGACTTTCCTTCTCATTCCTTTCTGGTCAAAACAATGACTTTGTTATTCATCCTCCTCTTTTTATGCTCTAATTCATTTTCATATACAATTATTCTATTTATCCAAACCATATCTATAAACTAAGACATGACTTAACACTACATATGGCATTATCATGCAATGTATATCTAGCATTAGATTTAAAAGACATGTGTTCATTACATTTATGTACTTATGTAATTTAAATATCAATATTTATTATTTTATCCAGATATAAAAAGTATGTTTCACTAAATATGCTTTTAGATTACACACACGTACTAATTTAGATATATATATGGTTTGGATTAATAAAATAGTTGTGTATCAAATTGAATCAAAGCATACAGAGAAAATGATGAGTAGTATAATCATTGTTATGGACCAAAAAAGAAAGGAGAAGGAAAGACATATTGAATTATTCAATCATGACATGAAAAATAAAGGAAAAAGACACCAAGCCTTTGATATAGATAAATTGGTCTTCATATTAAAATCCGACTTTGAATTTGATCACGATAAGGAACACGAGTTATATTCATCAAATCAAGATCAGAAAGAGACATAATTCGAAAACAATTAAGAAAATAAAATCATCAACTTATGAAACCTGACCAAGTTAATGACATTAACTTCTTGATTGATTTGTAATTGAGTTTGTTCGTACGCTTCATTTGACAACATAGCTCATTAGTCTTGTCATGATTTTATTCAGAGTGGAATTCTAATTCGAAGACCAATTAAGTTAAATTAAAGGTTTGATCTCTTTTACCTTTGTTTTTTTATGTCATGACTGGCTTATTCAATATGGCTTTCCTTCTCATTCCTTTTTGGTCAAAAGCAATGATTTTGTTATTCATCCTCCTCTTTTTATGCTCTAATTCATTTTCATATACAATTATTTTATTTATCCAAACCATATATATAAACTAAGACATGACTTAACACTACATATGGCATTATCATGCAATGTATATCTAGCATTAGATTTAAAAGACATGTGTTCATTAGCTTTATGTACTTATGTAATTTAAATATGAATATTTATTATTTTATCTAGATACAAAAGGTATTTTTCACTAAATATGCTTTTAGATTACACACACGTAATAATTTATATATATATATATATATATATATATATATATATATATATATATATATATATATGGTCTTGATTAATAAAATAGTTGTGTATAAAATTGAATCAAAGCATAAAGAGAAAATGATGAGTAGTATAATCATTGTTATGGACCAAAAAAGAAAGGAGAAGGAAAGACATATTGAATCATTCAATCATGACATGAAAAATAAAGGAAAAAGACACCAAGTCTTTGATATAGGTAAATTGGTCTTCTTATTAAAATCCGACTTTGAATCTGATCACGATAAGGAAGATGAGCTATATTCATCAAATCAAGACCAGAAAGAGACATAATTACATAAAAATTAAGAAAATGAAATCATCAACTTATGAAATCTAGCCAAGTTAATGACATTAATTTCTTGATTGTTTTGTAATTGGGTTTGTTCCTACTCTTCGTTTGACAACATAGCTCATCAGTCTTGTCATGATTTTATTCAGAGTGGAATTCTTATTCGAAGACCAATTCAGCTAAATCAAAGGTTTGATATCTTTTTCCTTTGTTTTTTTATGTCATGGTTGGCTTATTCAATATGGTTTTTCTTCTCCTTCCTTTTTGCTCAAAAGCAATGATTTTGCTATTCATCCTCCTGTTTTTATGCTCTTTTTCATTTTCATATACAATTATTTTATTTATCCAAACCATATACATAAACTAAGACATGACTTAAGACTATATATGGCATTGTCATGCAATGTATATCTAGCATTAGAATTAAAAGACATGTTTCTTTAGCTTTATGTACTTATGTAATTTAAATATCAATATTTATTATTTTATCCTCATATATAAAATATTTTCAAAAAATATGCTTTTAGAATACACACATGTAATTACCCCACTACATCTCCCTTATTATGTCGGTTATTTGGGGCTTTCGAGATTGCATGTACGAACTAGCCAATGCAAGATGTTAAATTTTTTTAATTAATTGTTAAAGTGGATGTAAACTTTTTTTTGTTACATCATTTCTAAATAGAATTGATGTAATACATGCCCGTTTCCAAAACAAAATTCTCTCACACCATAAATCCAAACCAAAGCACAAAACAAGGAACAATAGTTCAAAAAAAGTCCCCAATTAAATCAACACAAAGGACTTGTTGAAACCAGAACACAACAAAAATCAATCAATCAGTCAAAAACAATATATTACCTAAATAAAAAAGACAAGGCATGAAAGAAAGGAGAAATTCATAGTACACAATTGAGTATCAAAATAGTGTTACCTCCACGAAGAATTGCACGATGAAGTTGTCAAATCTATGAGTGATGGAAAGGAACCCTAGTGAGTGCATGGAAGATTGAGTGAGGGAGAAGTAGGTCCAGATCCACTCTACCACTAAGGTATCAACCATCTCTCAAAATAATTGTTCCATCTTGTGTTGCAACAGCCACTCAATCAATAGAAAAACAAACAATGCTCCAAAAAATCCCAATCAAATCACCACAAAAAAGTATTTGTCGAAGCCTAAACACCCAAAAAAATATAAATAAAACAATCACTCAAAAGCAATAGATTACCTAAATGAAAAATAAAATACATGGATTAAAATGTGGAAAATTTAAAGTATATAATTAAGTTATCAAAACAATGTTACCTCAATGGAGAATTGCTTGATGAAGTGTTGAAGTCAAGATGTGAGATTTAGATCCAGATTGTCACTAAGGCAACAACTGTCACCTAGAATCACTGCTCTATCTGGTGTAGTAGCCAATGATGTTGGAATCATAGTCCAAATTGTATGAACGTTTGATTCAATGATTTTTGAAGAAACATATATATTGCATCGTTGTTGGGATTGTTGGAGTGTGAGATTAGAGTAAATTTGCACTCTTTCATGTGGGATCTGTGATCCTATCCACCCTAATTCCTCATGTCATTGTTGGATATAGTGTTGCAACTTGTGTTGTTGTCAAACAACCTTTGTTCTCAAAGCTGCTGGCCTCCTAGTACTCTTCTATCTGCGCTCTTTGTCTACCATAAGGAATTAGGGTTGCACTTGTTCTTGGACTTTCACGGCTGATGACACTTAGCATTTATAAGAGAAATTGGTGGGTCTTAGGGTTTCAAGGGAATTGGGCCAATTTTTTTTTTCTTTTTTAAATTTGATTTGTTAGGCCTTAATTAGAGTCCAATTTAGTTTTTTTTTAAATGCAAAATATTACATATAATATAATAAATAAAGAAGAAGAGTAATAATGAATATAATAGTATTATAAATGTAATTAACTAACAAAAAAATAAAACATAACAAAGAATATATTAATATGATATAAAAAAATAAAGAAAAATAGAAATAAAAGTTATATATTATATATAAGTATTTTAGGTAGGAAAATGTTGGATCTTATGATCCAAATCACATCCCCACCACCACCTCTTGATCCTAGGTAAGATCTTGATTTCAACAACCATGGTAGCAACAAATACCAAATTGAAGGATAAAATGTAAAGAGGTTTAATTGAGTAACACTATAGACACTAGATCTAAAAGAACTCTCCATGTAAAATCAAGGTTGTAGTCCAGATGCATCAAGATCCAACTTTTCTTCGCACAAGAGCAAGGTTGTAGCAAAGATGAGTTGACAAAGACACATTGGGGTTAAGTGAGATCCAACCAATGGCTCTAGGTATTGTCTTTATGTGGCAGAAAAAAGGTCAAGGCAAGAGGGAGAAAAGAGCATCATCTTCAAAAAAAGAGATCCAATCATCTCAAAATTGCTTTATCAATTTTGAATCCTCAAAGAATAAACATTATTATATAGAGCAAACAACTCTTACAATCTCATGGACAAAGTGGGTTTAGAACGTACTGCTATAATATTAGGGGCAAAATGATTTTAGAATGTAAAAAACAATGAGTAATATCATATGCTAAGTTGGACATTGGTTACAACCATGGGTGATAGATATGATCAACTCATACAATAAAATTATAAGATAAATTGTTTTTGTTCGAGGAGGGTTCATATAACATACTAATTGTGAAGTCATTCAACTTAATCTTATAACTTTGTCAATAGACATTCTCTAATATTTTTGAAGAATCCAATATATTGTTCAATAAAGTATTTTACTTATTGACGTTAAATAGATAATTTTAAAAAAAAAATTGCTATAAAAGCATAGAAATATAAAGTAAATAATAGGATCCTAGGATAATTTTGGATAAAAGAGAAAATTGAAATTTTCATTTAAGGATATTCTGTTATTAGAGTTTCTGTTTTCATGAAAAATTATATCTTTTCCATTATTTCTTATTTTCTTTTAGAATTAAATTATTTTTATTTATAAATAAAATTTAACATTTCTTTCCTTTTCCTCTTGATGTCTTCACCAAAAGATACCTCACATACTTATTTTTAGATTATTAACAAATATTTTATTTATTCACATTAACTAGTCAATAAATTATTTAAAAGGTTGCTATGAATGAATAGGAACAAAAGGAAAATTATAAGATCCTAGTAATAATTTTGGATAAGAAAGGAAGGAATTGAGATTTTTTTATAAAAATTATCATATCACTTTTCGATTTTTCTTGTTTGTTTGTAGAAAAAAATATATTTTGCATTTATAAAAAAATTAACCGCTCTTTTCTTTTCCTCCTAATTTTTTCATGAATAGATACAGTAACATTTTGTTTTTAGATTGTTATAAAATTATTCATTTATTGATATTAACCGTTAAACTTTTCTTATGAAGTTTACTACATGTAAAAGCATAGGAATGAAATAAAGTAATTTGTACAATCCTAGTGATAAATTTAGATAAAAAGGAAAGGTGAAATTTTAATTCAAAGTAAATATTCTATTAATTAACATATATTTTTACAATATTAGATAACTTTTCTCTTATTCCTTATTCTCTCTTAGCAAATAATTTTTTTGGTTGTTAACTAAAATTTTGAACTGTCTTTCACTTTTCTCCTAGATTCTTCATGAAAAGATAGGTCAATTTTTTTTATATTGTTATAAAATTATTTATTCATTCACATTAATTAGTTAAAAAATTTAAAAGGTTTCTATGAAAGCATAGGAATAAAAAGTAAATAATAAAATGCCAGTGATAATTATAGATAAAATATAAAGGAAGATAAAATAAATATTTTATTATGATTTCTTTCTAAATAAACATATTATATAGCTTTCCCTTTATTTCTTATTTTCTTTAATAAAATATTTTTTTATTTGTAAATAGAAATTTAACATCTATTTTCTCTTCTTCCTAATTTATTCAGGATACCTTAAAATTTTTGTTTTTAGATTGTTATAAAATGTTTTTTTTCACATTTATTAGTTAAAAAATAATTTGAAAGTTTTTTTTATTGAAGCATAAGAATAAAAAGTAAATAATCAGATCCTAATACGATAATTTAAGAAAAAAATAAAGGAATGTAAAATTTTCATTTAAAGTAAATATTCTATTATTTCAGTTTTCAGAATTTCAACGCACAAAATGAAGAAAAAATAAATTATTGCTTTGGAAATAATAGTACTTTTTGAGTTCTCAAAACATGCACTTAATCCGACTAGCACAATTTAGAGTAACTTTGAGATATAAATTATGGAAATAGAATTGTTTTTTGAAAACCAATGTGCAGCATCATATCCGGTGCTTAGTGAAGCAGTACTACTGATTTCACAAGGCAAAGCCAAACTCATGAGAATGCTTGCTAATAACAAAGTGGAGGGAAATTAAATGCTTCACATGCTAATAAGTCACAGTATCAGATATATAAGGCTGTAATGAGGCAATGAAAAGAGAATAAGAAGAAATACAGTTTTCCTTTCCTTACCTTTTCTGAGGCTGTAATAAGTCACAGTATCAGATATATAAGGCTTTAATTACAGTCATGGACCAGATATACTAGTACTATTTAATTTAACAGTCTTAATTAACAAGTTAGATTTCCTTACACTACACTACTTTCTTTTTATATGACAAAATAGTTTAAAATATGCATTCAAACATTCTGTTTTTACCAAATAAGTCAAATGCAAAAGTGAGATGAGGATTAATTTTGACATGTAAATATCGCTTTTGAGAATTTAAATAACATAGGAGTATACACCCAAAAAATTAAGTAACTTAGGATCGAGTATTGATATGAATCATTAATGGTTGAAAACAAGCACTCGTGGCTATTTAGTAAAGGAATCTTACTGCTTAGAGAGCACTGAAATTTTGAAAGATAAACTATTTAACTAGCTCCAAAATCTCATAAATTCTAATAGTAGCATTTTGAGTTTGCCTAATTATAATAGGCAAAATAAGTGGGCACCGTTTTGTACTGTGAACATGGAAAGAAAGAGTCATAACAAGTTTACTTAGGCTTATAGGGATATTCATATTCTGCGTCACACCAATTCACCCAAGAATGTTGGGAGAACAAAATTAAGAGCACACCCAAAGGAAAATAGACTGTTAAATTACCACCTAATTTTCTTGTTTTTGTTTTTTAAGTTTGGCTGCGTGGGGATCTCTTTGTTGTTTGCCTAAAATTGAAAGGTGCTATACCCAATATTTAATTTTCACATGTCCTAATGTAGTCGTTAATGAAAAAATGATATAGAATATAGTGCTTGTTTACAATGATGAATATAATTTTTTTTATTAATTAAAAAATTTATTTGATCGTGCGATAAATAAGCTTTTTTAGTAATTTTTTAATATTTTTTACAATATTACTTGAAATAACATTTTCAAAAATATTAGTTTTTATTTTTTAATATTTTTTATTTTTATCCTCATTATATTTATTCAATTTTAAAAAAAATAAATCATCATAAATTTATTATTTTTCTATCATTTTATATTTTTAAACTACTTTAATAATTATTTTTTATCAAATATTTATAATTTAACAAATTAGTTTTTCTTTATATGATTAGTAGTTCATAAATAACGAATGAGTTAATTGCATTAACTCATGGGTAGATATGGCTAACATATTTTTGTAATTAGTCTCCTGGAGCACGTCACCTTCACCCATAATTATCTTCATTGGTCTTTTTAAATTTGAAATGCTTAAATGGCGGACATGTATTATATTTAATTTGCAAAATGTTAAGATAGACAAAATTTTGGTGAGATATGAAGGAATTAATAAAACAAGATTGTTTGTTTGTTAATATACGAAAGAAATTAAGTGATTAACAGAGTTGCTAATACAATACAAGTTGCACCATAGTTTGGCACAACTATAGCTTATGTTTAATTTTGCGGCGGGGTCAAGGAAATTCAGTAAATTTTCATGAAGCTATTTTGTATGTCTTTCTACTGTTTTAATAATATCAAGAATTGATTATACTTCTCAAAATTAAGGTAATACCATAAAAAATATTTATTTATTATTTTCCTTTCATCATAAAATAGTAATTGATTATTTCTTATTATAAATCTAATCCAAACCCACTGCTTATCATATGTACTACATGATAGGATGGTAATGATCAACCCTAATAATAAAACCCTATCTTATGATATGTAGAAAAAGATAATAAAGTAAATTTAATAAATATTTTGGAATAAAAATGAAATAAAATATAAGAAGCTGAAAGTTAAAATATTATATTTTACAAAAATAAACTTATTTACCAAAGGTTATTAATGGGATCAAACATACTTTTTTAACTAATAAAAAAACTAAAAAATAACTTAAAATACTTGTTAAACATATTAAAGAAAGAAACTCATAAAAAATACTCATAGTAGTTGCATAAACTTTACCCTTTAATCTCTATACTTAAAAATCATATCATTTAGTTTTATTATAAACTAGTCTTGTTTGGTTAGCGTTTTTTAGTTGTTCATGGACACCAACGTGATAAAGCTGTTTAACAGGGAAATAGAAATTAACACTAAAGCATTAATCTAGTTGTTCATGGATAATTAACAGGAAAATAAAAATATTGTTCGTTGCACCAACAACATAGCAAAAAAAAAAAAATGTTTGTTGCACCAGCAACATATTAACAGCAAAATGATAAAGACAGCCTACTCACTGTCACCATCTTCCTAATCTTCCTGCCTCCTGATTATGATATCCCAAAATTTTTCATAATACCTATAATAAATAGAGATTTCATCTCCATCATCAAAATCCATTTCTTGAAGAAAATCATACCATGGTTGGACAACACCTTTTCCACCAATGGCAGGATTCAGCGTTTCAACTTTCCATTGCAGTGGGGGGCCATGCCGCCTTAAGACTGTCATGTGGTTGCCGCAAGCTCTAAGAGGAACTTCTGTACAATGGGGGAGTTTCTGTAATTTCGAAAAAATTAATTTTTAAAATGGTAAAAATGTGTTTAAAGAGATTAAGATATGATGAAAGTCAGCTTAACATGGGTTCAGGATGATCTAGCATTTCCTGAGTAAGTTAAAGAGTCCATATGTGCTTCCTGGATGAATGCCTCTGCCTGCCACAAGTTTGCCGCTCCAGTGGTGGTATGAAATGTATGTCAAAAACAGAGTGATGGTCACATGCAAAGAAGTTGATGCTGGTTGACTCATAAAATTTCAAATCTTTCCAGAAGCTTTGGAGTCCATTTGCTAAATACACTTTATCTTTACGTTGTCTGGCTCGTACTTCATAAATGGCTCCATTGTATTTGAGATGAACCATCTCAGGATAGTTTCGTGCCCATTGAGTATGATAAAAGGCTGGAAGTTGTATGGTATTCTGAAAAAAAAGTGAGAAATATAAATGCATGTATATGTAACAATAATAGTAATGGAAGAATTGAGAAAAAAGATGACCTTGTCATTATTGAAGGCAACGATAAATTGCATGATCAGTGGTGGTCGCATGATGACATTTTTCCTCTGTAATCACAGGGATATAAAACCAAATGTCAAAAGAAACTTGTCAAGCAAAGGAAAATTATGAAATGACAGGGATGCACAATATAAAGGTTTGTAAACAAAACACCAAAAAAGAAAAACAGTGGAAAGGACTAATGTGCATACAAATGGAAACCAAATGAAAGGCAAAGACATTAAACGAAAAAACAGAACAACGACAACAATAGAACAAAACGAAAGTGGAAAACAAAAACAAAAATGATAGCCATGCACATAAAAGTTAGAAAAGAAACGACCAAGCCATGCACATAAAAATTAGAAAAGAAACGACCAAGGAGGGCCGGACACCTTCAAGTCCAGTTTTGTTTTTAAACTTGAAAAAGAAAGTAAGGAAAATGACACGACAAAAAACAACGGCATTGCAGAAAACCACTAAACCACGTGCATCAGACACATAGCAGAAAAATCGCAAACCAAAAACCCATGAAAATGAAAATAAACACAACAAAAAGGTAGGTGCTGTGAAGAGAAGAGTAGAAGTTATTTACCTCAGTTGATGCGGTTGAGGATGCGGTGCTCATTTTTTGTATGGCGTGAAAGCAGAGTTTGGACAGAGGAATGAAAAAGGATTTGCAGAAGAAAGTAGATGATAAGCCTTTAGTGTGGTATTTAATGTTTGCTTCTTTCCAATGTCGCACGGTTGTAAATAAATGTGATATCAATAACTGTGAATTGAAGAAGTACGAACTAGATGAAGAGTTTTTGTTCGAATTTGAAGCCTAAGACCGTTGGTATTGTAGGGCAGTAACTGTCTAAATTTATCTTGGGCCAAGATATGAGCATTGGGCCAACTTCTAGAATTGATTGTTAACATTTCATTTTTTATGTATTGTAGAGGGGGTATGAACGACTTATTTAAAGGTGATTATGTCATCTTGCATAACTGCATTTTTTTAATGTGGTTTTTTTGTGTAAAATAAGAATGATGTTGGTTTGAAGGAATGCAATATATGCAGCATGATGTGCTACATTTGGACGATTGGCATGAACGATTTTTAAAAAATATTGTTTCAAGCATAATTATCATATAAGCAGTAACATATGAACGCTAGATATTTCATCATTGAACTTCAGCAATTAAAATTTCTATATTTCGCAGAGAAATAAAGAAAATTTGTTCAAGTAAATGTCAAAGCAAATGTTAAGTTGTGATAAACTGCTAAATAATATAATGTTAAGTAAATGAAGTTATAAATGGAAGATATTAATGTGGTGATTAAGATTGCATACCTGACAATGTTAAATTTAACATTGTAATATATGATATCATCTTTGGTTGTATGTTAGAATGTATATAAGTAAGATTACAGTTTGGAATTATTGCCAATAGATAGTACAATTTCTTGTTTGAAAATTTAGAGTTACCTTGTAAGATTTTTGAAAACCTCTTTGAAGACTACATTAGTAGTAGAAGTCATATTTTTTTGGTCTTTATCATGAATAAGAACTTTTAATCCTTGCCTTGAATTGACCCTCGATAATGCAACATATAATTGCCCATGGCTAAAAACTGGTTTTGGCAAATAAAGCTCAACCATAGAAAGTGATTGGCCCTGAGACTTGTTAATCGTCATTGCATAAGATAGCATGATTGGAAATTGTCTTCTTAAAAGCTTGAAAGGCCATGGTGATTGTGAAGGTGACATTGACATTCTTGGGATGTAAACATTATCACCAACATTTTTGCCAGAAATGATTTCAGCTGCAATGACATGTTTGGCTAGTCTAGTAACTATTAATCTAGTACCATTACAGAGTCCTTGCGTTTGGTCTAAGTTTCTTAGCAACATTATAGGACTACCGATTTTTAGCTTGATACGATGATTTGGCAGACCAGATGTGTTTAGTGAATTGAGAAATTCAGTTGTGATTGATTGAAAATGCCAACTGTCAATGGTTTCTGACTTCTCTATATAATCAGAGCTTAAGTATTCCTTTTGTTCACCTATTAAATTTGTTTGAGGTACCATACAAAGTTAAATAGAGAATAAATGCTTAGTAGACCTTAGTTTTTGTAAATTTCAGATGTGCATAAATACCTGGAATCAAGGAGAGTATATAATCATTGACCTCTTCAACTGTTTCATTGGTGGAAGCTAATATTGCTCTAGATTTGAAGAAATCAGGATTACTGTGATGTTGATATAAATTTGGAAATGTTGATTTGACTATAGCATCAATGGGGTCATTATATTCAGTAATAAGTAGGTACTCAGGAATTTCAACAGTAGCATATCCATCATTTTGATTCCCAATAACTCCATCTCCAATATCTAGAATCCACTTTGCAAATTTATTAGTTTCTTGATCATCAATTAATTGGGCATTGCCTTGTAAACACATGTTTTTGGTGAGTGTTAAGACTTAACAGGAAGGTCACAGATATGATGAATTGATTGTTGCATTTATAATGTCTGAACGACTTCCTCTTGGAATGACTGGTAGAATTTGTCGGAAATCTCCACCAAATACAATAACTTTGCCTCCAAAAATTTTATTGGGATTTTTTTTCTTTAAGAATGTCTCTTAAAGTTTGATCAAGTGCTTCAAAGCAAAATTTGTGTGCCATGGGTGCTTCATCCCAAATTATCAGATTTGTCTGATTTAACAATTCTGCTAGCTGATTTCCTTGAAATATATTGCATATAGAGTCTTCAAAAATTGGCACAGGTATCTTAAATTTGGAATGAGCAGTCCTGCCTCCTGGCAATAATAAAGAAGCTATGCCGCTAGAAGCAACCATAATCACAATTTGATTTTTTGCCCTCAGTGAACTTGCTAATGTTCTCCATATGTATGTTTTTCCTGTACCTCCATATCCATATAGAAAAAACATGCCACCTTCATTGTTATTGACAACTTCCATAATTTTGTGATAAATTTTTTTTTGTTCGTCTAGAATAAAAAATAAGTTGAGATTTGATAGAAATGAAGAATTAGCGGATGTAAAATTAGAAAATACAGATGGAATTTAACTTTGTTAAATGCAATTTATAATATACAAATTGGTAGATTACCTGTCATCGATAGAAAAAGATTTTTGAATTCTAATCTAGCCTCATCATTGTTGTAATTAAGTTCAGACAATATCAAGCTATTCTCTAGACATGATGCAGGATTTCCACCCTCAGGATATGGCATTGTAGGATAGTCTCTGAGTGATTTTTGGTTTGGATGCAGAAGTTTTTCAATTTCTAATAATGTTAAATTTTTAAGTTGCTCATCATCAATGTGTAATTCTAACAAATGATAAAGGAGATAGTTAAACAATGCATATCTGTGATGTTATTCAATATAGAAAGTTACAAACTGATTAAAACTAACTTGTGTTCAAAGTTGTTTTTTTATAATGATATGCAATGTCTTCAGCTAACCAATTCCATGTCTGATTCCAAAGTTCTTCAGGTTTAGTAATGACACCTGATAATAGTATTAACACAAATAATTTCCTCAAATAATTAGCTGTACCCTAGTCCTTAACTTCTTTGATTGCTTCCACAAATTCTCTGTCATCTTGCAAAAAACCCATTGCTAAGCATGCTTCTCTATATGTAGGGTATAGAACATTTTCAACCGTTCTAATATCTTCAAATGAAGTAGCTCCTTTACATGCAGTAAGCATCATTCTTAGATAAAACAATTCACCAGTGGTTGGTGGAACCCATATTAACCTGCCAATTGTATTGTCTTTCTTTCTAAGGTTCCATGATCTTGCCTTTTGGTTATAGACAAATTTGGAAACAAATTGTGAATAAGTGAGATTTCTACCCTCTGAAAACATTTATTCTATGATAGATTGGATAGCCATTTGAATCTAAAACAGTTTGAGGGTGAAACATTTTTGGGTAAAAACAGCTACACTTGCCTTCTTTCATACATGGAGACTTAGGTTGGAGAATTCCACATGGTCCATGTACCATATGATTTTGGACTAATGTAAAGAGTTCAGGGTCATTTTCATGTGAAGGAATTTCTGCTGATATTATGTGGTCAATCTCATCGGAAGATGGATATTTATTATCTGGATGTAAGAATAGCAATAAATGCACATGAGGAAGTCCTCTTTTTTTTGAAATTCAATTGTGTGCATATCTGCAATTGTTAGCTAATTGTATTAATAGTGGAACATTAATGTAGAAATTATGTATAATTGTATTATATCAAGGAAAAATTAAAAAGAATAAACAAATGTGTAACTTTAAAAAGCATATTAATGGCAAACTCACATGCGACAACTTTTCCAAGCAAGTGTTTTTTTGATAAGTCAAAAAGCATCTGCTCATACTTCAATCTGAAAACACGTGAGATAAGATCCGGTCTATCTGTTGGTTTTAGATTCAAAGGTGCAAACACTCTACGGATTTCAGGCCAATTTGGATTACAGGTTAAAGTAATAAAAAGATTTGGAAAACCCACATGGCTGCATATAGCCATACCATCAAAATAAAGTTGGTGCATATAGCGTGGACTGCCAACAAAGGTTGACGAAAAAATCACTCTTTTTCCGTTAGAAGATCCTTTACTGCTTCCAGCATCTAATGATGTTTGTAAACTGCAATACTTGTCAACTCTAAGTTTTTTTTATTGTTCCTAATGTAGCTAAGTCTTTCAGACTCAACCATCGTGTATGCTTCAACAATGAATTGTTGGAATAGTTTTCTAGAATGCAACAAAGTTTGTGCTTCCTTTGATCTGGACTGTAGTCTATAAGCAAATCATTCTCTCAGCGTTAGACGATTTCTCTTCCTTTTTCTGCTGCTAGGTGTACAACGGTGAAGTATATCAGGTCTATATCCATATTCACCATAAGGGAAGAGTAAAGGGTATTGGAGTCCTAGATAGCTAGAGTGTAATTCATGGATTCTTTGTAATTCTCCATTTTGAGGTTTAACAATAATATTCCTTCTTGAGTCTGGATCAAAATCACAAACAATTAGAGCAGCAACTTCAGAAACATTTGGGAGATTGTATGTACGACCATCTTTCTCACGTGTAGCTATCAATCTCAATTTTACATTATCGACTTGAGTATTTGCCAATCTATCCCTGGCCATTCTAAAATTTTTTGCATGAACATTGTACTCATCCAGCATTTGACTTAAAGTTGAAACAATCTCTGGTTGAATTCCAACATGTTGACTGCAAAAAACAATATAAAAACAGATCCATTGGTGTGACAAAAAATGCTTTCACAATTAGAATACTTCATATTTGATAATAAAAGAAACAAAAGAAGTACTACCTCATTGTATTAACTCTATTTTCAATTTCATTCTGCATATCAAAGATATACAATTGTGAAAATTTTGGTTGCTTTCCAGGCATTGGTAATAAGCTGCCTATTCGATGGCATGGTTGACCCTGAATTCTAATTGTAGGAGGTCCTCTACTTTCATTAATTGATTTGTCTAGCTTAATACCAGCACACGTAAAGGCAAACATCATGTTGTATGTCCGTATGTTACACTTATAATTTTTACTATCACTCGCTTTACCATCAAACAGAAGTCGTTCAAGATATCTCAAATGCTTAGTGGTATTGACCTTGATTCAGGAAGGTGTTGTTTTGTGGTCAACAACATCTCAAATGTGTGTGAATAAACAAACTAAGCATAAACAATGGTCAACAGCATCTCAAATGCTTACTGGTATTGACCTTGATTCAGGAAGGTGTTGTTTTGTGGTCAACAACATCTCAAATGTGTGTGAATAAACAAACTAAGCATAAACAATGGTCAACAACATCTCAAATGCTTAGTGGTATTGACCTTGATTCAGGAAGGTGTTGTTTTGTGGTCAACAACATCTCAAATGTGTGTGGATAAACAAACTAAGCATAAACAATGGTCAACAACATCTCAAATGCTTAGTGGTATTGACCTTGATTCAGGAAGGTGTTGTTTTGTGGTCAACAACATCTCAAATGTGTGTGGATAAATAAACTAAGCATAAACAATGGTCAACAACATCTCAAATGCTTAGTGGTATTGACCTTGATTCAGGAAGGTGTTGTTTTATGGTCAACAGCATCTCAAATGTGTGTGGATAAATAAACTATGCATAAACAATGGTCAACAACATCTCAAATGCTTAGTGGTATTGACCTTGATTCAGCAAGGTGTTGTTTTGTGGTCAACAACATCTCAAGTTTGTGTGGATAAACAAACTAAGCATAAACAATGGTCAACAACATCTCAAATGCTTAGTGGTATTGACCTTGATTCAACAAGGTGTTGTTTTGTGGTTAACAACATCTCAAATGTGTGTGGATAAACAAACTAAGCATAAACAATGGTCAATAGCATCTCAAATGCTTAGTGGGAAACTTGCTGAGCTTTATGACTCTGAGAAATAATTATTCATGAAGGAATGATGTGTGTGGATAAACGAAATAGAATCAAACCAGGATTGATGTGTTTGATGTGTGTGGATAAAGGAAAATTAGGAATTAATGCTAAGATAGTGTTTGATGTGTGAGGATAAACGAAATAGAATCAAAATATACCATTTCTCAACACAATATTGTGTTTTGTTCTATTTTTATGATTGACCAAAGCTAGAATAGAACCCATTAGAGGATTGAGTGAAGGAATAAAATAGCTAACTTGAACAAGTGCAGAAGAAGACTTAAATTCTTACTAAAATGTACAAATTTGGATGACTCTAATAGAAGTAACCCACTACTTTAAACTAATTCAATTGCCATAAAATGTTCACTTCATTATGATATCAATGTCAATTCCCTCCCTTGTTGGCTATCACAACTAGGACCATTCCTTGTTATACTGCTTGTGACAATTCCATCTAGGAACAATATATATTAATATATAGAACAATATTGATGTTCAGTCTGAAATAGAAATAAGAACAGCTAGTAAAAGTTGCAATCATTATAGGATTTGGATTAATTGTTCTCCTAACCCTCATAAAACTTTCTCTCTAAATGTTTTCTATATACACTAATTGATTGTCCTTATAGCATTCTATCTAGAAATAATCCACATTGACCAATATGTTTTTGTTGACCAGTTCTATAAAAAGCTAATAATGCTAGTCTAAATATGTTGTGAACGTTGAAATTGAAGTTAGTAGTGTGACCACCGAATAATGAATGTTTTCTCCTTTTAAGACATGAATAAAATTCATTGTCTTTGTTCAAAGCAAAGGAGGTTGGGCTGCTTTTTGAAGAATGAAATGATTGCAGGCCTTTGAGCTTTAGAGGGAGCAAAAGAAATTCATAGACATTAGGCAGGTGAGTTAGGTGAAGCAATGATTTCCCATTTTCCTTTTTCTCTCAAGGATCAACATTTAATAAAGTTTTAGGGATTTGTCCTAATCATATTACTTTTGAACTTAATTTGCTGAGGTTGTCTAGGCGTTTGAATCAGTTTTCCGATACCACATTCAGTTCTAAGTGGCAATTACATCAAAGACAATTACATATTCGCATTAAATCAAATTGAAACAATAGATATCCTCCAAAATGACAATATTTATCAAATATTTAGCATACATTCAGAGTTGATCCTAATAACCAAAATTCCTAATTTCAAAAAAAACTCACAATGTATCAAATAATTGGCAATTTTTCAAATAAAATGAAGTTGCGAGTAGTTTACGGATCAAGTGATCCGTAAACTACTTAATATGCTTTACGGATCACTTGATCCGTAAACAACCCAACAACTTCCCGACAGCGTTTTCTGCCATCGTCGGCAAAAACCAAAACCCGAACGACAAACTTTCCTCAAAGAAGAAGAAGAAACGCGAAGAAGAAGCACAAACGTGAAGACCCACACCACAAGCGCGAAGACCCACACCTTCCTCCTAAACACGGAAACAATGGCGGCGATGGCGGCGAAGAAGAAGAAGAATGAAGAAGCTGCGCGGGAGGAAGAAGAAAACTGAAGAAGCAGAAAACTCAAGAAGCAGAACCGTTGGAGGAAGAAGAAGAGCATGCGCGGGAGAGAGAGAGGCGAGAGAGTTATTTCTTTAAAAAAAAAACAGTTAGGGCTTAAAGGACTTTTCACCATAATTGTTGGGTGCACCAACAATACTGCTGGGTGCACCTAACAACACTCATAACAGTTTTGATTGGGCCCATGTTATTTCATACATTTTTTCCCTACTTTTTTTTAAGTTTTCAAAGAAGACTGTAGACAATTGTTAATCATATCTTCCATAATTGTTAGATAGAGCTATTTTTATTTTTTGTTATTAAATTTAGTTAAATATCCTCACCTCTTATCTCTCATTCCTTTTCTTCTTCAAAACTTTCTATTTTATAATACATAATTGAGAAAGGTTTGAAAAAGAAAAGGAATAAGAAGTAAGGATGAAGATATTTAATGTTATTTCATACATTTTTTCCCTAAGTTTACACTTTTTTTAGTTTTCAAAAAAAATATTGTAGGCAATTGTTAAACATATCCTTCATGATAATTAGATAAATCCCTTTTTATTTTTTGTTATAAAATTTAGTTAAATATTCCCACCTCTTATCTCTCGTTCCTTTTCTCCTTAAAATCTTTCTATTTTATAATACATAATTGAGAAAGATTTGAAAAAGAAAAGGAATGAGAAATATGGGTGACAATATTTAAAAAATTTAATAACAAAAATAATGTTCTACATAATTTGTGTGTGTGTGTGTGCGCGTGAGAGATTAAATCAAAGCATACATAGAAAAGGATGGGTAGTATAATCATTTTTATGGACCAAAAAAGGAAGGAGAAGGAAAGACATATTGAATCATTAAACCATGACATGAAAAATAAAGGAAAAAGACACCAAGCCTTTGATTTAGCTAAATTGGTCTTCATATTAAAATCCGACTTTGAATCTGATCACGATAAGGAAGACGAGCTATATTGATCAAATCAAGACTAGAAAGAGACTTAATTACAAAATAATTAAGAAAATGAAATCATCAACTTATGAAACCTAGCCAAGTTAATGACATTAACTTCTTGAGTGTTCTGTAATTGGGTTTGTTCCTACTCTTGGTTTGACAACATAGCTCACTAGCCTTCTCAGGATTTTATTCAGAGTCAAATTCAAATTCGAAGACCGATTCATCTAAATCAAAGGTTTGATATCTTTTTCCTTTGTTTCTTTATGACGTTGTTGGCTTATTCAATATGATTTTCCTTCTCCTTCCTTTTTGGTCAAAAGCAATGATTTTACTATTTATCATCCTCTTTTTATGCTCTTATTCATTTTCATATACAATTATTTTATTTATCCAAACCATATACACAAACTAAGACATGACTTAACAGTATATATGGCATTATCATGATATGTATATCTATCATTAGATTTAAAAGACATGTGTTCATTAGCTTTATGTACTTATGTAATTTAAATATCAATATTTATTATTTTATCGTCATATAAAAAGTATGTTTCACTAAATATGCTTTTAGATTACACACACGTACTAATTTATATATATATATATATATATATATATATATATATATATATATATATATATATATGGTTTGGATTAATAAAATAGTTGTGTATCAAATTGAATCAAAGCATACAGAGAAAATGATGAGTAGTATAATCATTGTTATGGACCAAAAAAGAAAGGAGAAGGAAAGACATATTGAATTATTCAATCATGACATGAAAAATAAAGGAAAAAGATACAAAGCCTTTGATATAGGTAAATTGGTCTTCATATTAAAATCTGACTTTGAATTTGATCACGATAAGGAAGACGAGTTATATTCATCAAATCAAGACCAGAATGAGACATAATTACAAAACAATAAAGAAAATGAAATCATCAACTTATGAAACTTAGCCAAGTTAATGACATTAACTTCTTGATTGTTTTGTAATTGTGTTTGTTCCTACTTTTCATTTGACAACATAGTTTATCAGTCGTGTCAAGATTTTATTCAGTGGAATTCTAATTCGAAGACCAATAAAGCTAAATCAAAAGTTTGATATCTTTTTCCTTTGTTTTTTTATGTCATGGTTGGCTTATTCAATATGGTTTTCCTTCTCATTCCTTTTTGGTCAATAGCAATGATTTTTCTATTCATCCTCCTCTTTTTATGCTCTTATTCATTTTCATATACAATTATTTTATTTATGCAAACCATATATATAAACTAAGACATGACTTACCACTACATATGGCATTATCATGCAATGTATATCTAGCATTAGATTTAAAAGACCTATGTTCATTAGCTTTATGTAATTATGTAATTTAAATATCAATATTTATTATTTTATCCAAATAACAAAAGTATTTTTCACTAAATATACTTTTAGATTACACACACGTAATAATTTATATATATATATATATATATATATATATATATATATATATATGGTTTGGATTAATAAAATAGTTGTGTATAAAATTGACTCAAAGCATACAGAGAAATTGATGAGTAGTATAATCATTGTTATGGACCAAAAAAGAAAGGAGAAGGAAAGACATATTGAATTATTCAACCATGACATGAAAAATAACGGAAAAAGACACCAAACCTTTGATATAGGTAAATTGGTCTTCATATTAAAATCCGGCTTTGAATTTGATCACGATAAGGAAGACGAGTTATATTAATCAAATCAAGACCAGAAAGAGACATAATTACAAAACAATTAAGAAAATGAAATCATCAACTTATGAAACCTGGCCAAGTTAATGACATTAACTTCTTGATTGATTTGTAATTGAGTTTGTTCCTACTCTTCATTTGACAACATAGCTCATTAGTCTTGTCATGATTTTATTCAGAGTGGAATTCTAATTCGAAGACCAATTAAGCTAAATCAAAGGTTTGATATCTTTTTCCTTTGTTTTTTTATGTCATGATTGGCTTATTCAATATGGCTTTCCTTCTCATTCATTTTTGGTCAAAAGCAATGATTTTGTTATTCATCCTCCTCTTTTTATGCTCTTATTCATTTTCATATACAATTATTTTATTTATCCAAACCATATATATAAACTAAGACATGACTTAACACTATATATGGCATTATCATTCAATGTATATCTAGCATTAGATTTAAAAGACATGTGTTCTTTAGCTTTATGTACTTATTTAATTTAAATATCAATATTTATTATTTTATCCTCATATAAAAATATTTTCACTAAATATGCTTTTATAGATTACACACACATAATATATATATATATATATATATATATATATATATATATATATATATATATATATATATATATATATATATATATATGGTTTGGATTAATAAAATAGTTGTGTTTGAAATTGAATCAAAGCATAAAGAGAAAATGATGAGTAGTATAATCATTGTTATGGACCAAAAAATAAGGGAGAAGGAAAGAGATATTGAATCATTCAATCATGACATGAAAAATAAAGGAAAAAGACACCAAGCCTTTGATATAGGTAAACTGGTCTTCATACTAAAATCCAACTTTGAATCTGATCACGATAAGGAAGACGAGTTATATTCATCAAATCCAGACCAGAATGAGACATAATTACAAAACAATTAAGAAAATGAAATCTTCAACTTATGAAACCTAGCCAAGTTAATGACATTAACTTCTTGATTGTTTTGTAATTGTGTTTGTTCCTACTCTTCGTTTGACAACATAGTTCATCAGTCTTGTCATGATTTTATTCAGAGTGAAATTCTAATTTGAAGATCAATTAAGCTAAATCAAAGGTTTGATATCTTTTTCCTTTGTTTTTTTATGTCATGTTTGGATTATTCAATATGGTTTTCCTTCTCATTCCTTTTTGGTCAAAAGCAATGATTTTTCTATTCATCCTCCTCTTTTTATGCTCTTATTCATTTTCATATACAATTATTTTATTTATCCAAACCATATATATAAACTAAGACATGACTTAACACTATATATGGCATTATCATGCAATGTATATCTAGCATTAGATTTAAAAGACATGTGTTCATTAGCTTTATGTACTTATGTAATTTAAATATCAACATTTTTAATTTTATCCTAATATAAAAAGTATTTTTCACTAAATATACTTTTAGATTACACACACGTAATAATTTATATATATATATGGTTTGGATTAATAAAATAGTTGTGTATGAAATTGAATCAAAGCATAAAGAGAAAATGATGAGTAGTATAATCATTGTTATGGACCAAAAAAGAAAGGAGAAGGAAAGACATATTGAATCATTCAATCATGACATGAAAAATAAAGGAAAAAGACACCAAGTCTTTGATATAGGTAAATTGGTCTTCTTATTAAAATCCGACTTTGAATCTGATCACGATAAGGAAGATGAGCTATATTCATCAAATCAAGACCAGAAAGAGACATAATTACATAAAAATTAAGAAAATGAAATCATCAACTTATGAAACCTAGCCAAGTTAATGACATTAATTTCTTGATTGTTTTGTAATTGGGTTTGTTCCTACTCTTCGTTTGACAACATAGCTCATCAGTCTTGTCATGATTTTATTCAGAGTGGAATTCTTATTCGAAGACCAATTCAGCTAAATCAAAGGTTTGATATCTTTTTCCTTTGTTTTTTTATGTCATGGTTGGCTTTTTCAATATGGTTTTTCTTCTCCTTCCTTTTTGCTCAAAAGCAATGATTTTGCTATTCATCCTCCTGTTTTTATGCTCTTATTCATTTTCATATACAATTATTTTATTTATCCAAACCATATACATAAACTAAGACATGACTTAAGACTATATATGGCATTGTCATGCAATGTATATCTAGCATTAGAATTAAAAGACATGTTTCTTTAGCTTTATGTACTTATGTAATTTAAATATCAATATTTATTATTTTATCCTCATATATAAAATATTTTCAAAAAATATGCTTTTAGAATACACACACGTAATTACCCCACTACATCTCCCTTATTATGTTGGTTATTTGGGTCTTTCGAGATTGCATGTACGAACTAGCCAATGCAAGATGTTAAATTTTTTTAATTAATTGTTAGAGTGGATGTAAACTTTTTTTTGTTACATCATTTCTAAATAGAATTGATGTAATACATGCCCATTTCCAAAACAAAATTCTCTCACACCATAAATCCAAACCAAAGCACAAAACAAGGAACAATAGTTCAAAAAAAGTCCCCAATTAAATCAACACAAAGGACTTGTTGAAACCAGAACACAACAAAAATCAATCAATCAGTCAAAAACAATATATTACCTAAATAAAAAAGACAAGGCATGAAAGAAAGGAGAAATTCATAGTACACAATTGAGTATCAAAATAGTGTTACCTCCACGAAGAATTGCACGATGAAGTTGTCAAATCTATGAGTGATGGAAAGGAACCCTAGTGAGTGCATGGAAGATTGAGTGAGGGAGAAGTAGGTCCAGATCCACTCTACCACTAAGGTATCAACCATCTCTCAAAATAATTGTTCCATCTTGTGTTGCAACAGCCACTCAATCAATAGAAAAACAAACAATGCTCCAAAAAATCCCAATCAAATCACCACAAAAAAGTATTTGTCGAAGCCTAAACACCCAAAAAAATATAAATAAAACAATCACTCAAAAGCAATAGATTACCTAAATGAAAAATAAAATACATGGATTAAAATGTGGAAAATTTAAAGTATATAATTAAGTTATCAAAACAATGTTACCTCAATGGAGAATTGCTTGATGAAGTGTTGAAGTCAAGATGTGAGATTTAGATCCAGATTGTCACTAAGGCAACAACTGTCACCTAGAATCACTGCTCTATCTGGTGTAGTAGCCAATGATGTTGGAATCATAGTCCAAATTGTATGAACGTTTGATTCAATGATTTTTGAAGAAACATATATATTGCATCGTTGTTGGGATTGTTGGAGTGTGAGATTAGAGTAAATTTGCACTCTTTCATGTGGGATCTGTGATCCTATCCACCCTAATTCCTCATGTCATTGTTGGATATAGTGTTGCAACTTGTGTTGTTGTCAAACAACCTTTGTTCTCAAAGCTGCTGGCCTCCTAGTACTCTTCTATCTGCGCTCTTTGTCTACCATAAGGAATTAGGGTTGCACTTGTTCTTGGACTTTCACGGCTGATGACACTTAGCATTTATAAGAGAAATTGGTGGGTCTTAGGGTTTCAAGGGAATTGGGCCAATTTTTTTTTTCTTTTTTAAATTTGATTTGTTAGGCCTTAATTAGAGTCCAATTTAGTTTTTTTTAAATGCAAAATATTACATATAATATAATAAATAAAGAAGAAGAGTAATAATGAATATAATAGTATTATAAATGTAATTAACTAACAAAAAAATAAAACATAACAAAGAATATATTAATATGATATAAAAAAATAAAGAAAAATAGAAATAAAAGTTATATATTATATATAAGTATTTTAGGTAGGAAAATGTTGGATCTTATGATCCAAATCACATCCCCACCACCACCTCTTGATCCTAGGTAAGATCTTGATTTCAACAACCATGGTAGCAACAAATACCAAATTGAAGGATAAAATGTAAAGAGGTTTAATTGAGTAACACTATAGACACTAGATCTAAAAGAACTCTCCATGTAAAATCAAGGTTGTAGTCCAGATGCATCAAGATCCAACTTTTCTTCGCACAAGAGCAAGGTTGTAGCAAAGATGAGTTGACAAAGACACATTGGGGTTAAGTGAGATCCAACCAATGGCTCTAGGTATTGTCTTTATGTGGCAGAAAAAAGGTCAAGGCAAGAGGGAGAAAAGAGCATCATCTTCAAAAAAAGAGATCCAATCATCTCAAAATTGCTTTATCAATTTTGAATCCTCAAAGAATAAACATTATTATATAGAGCAAACAACTCTTACAATCTCATGGACAAAGTGGGTTTAGAACGTACTGCTATAATATTAGGGGCAAAATGATTTTAGAATGTAAAAAACAATGAGTAATATCATATGCTAAGTTGGACATTGGTTACAACCATGGGTGATAGATATGATCAACTCATACAATAAAATTATAAGATAAATTGTTTTTGTTCGAGGAGGGTTCATATAACATACTAATTGTGAAGTCATTCAACTTAATCTTATAACTTTGTCAATAGACATTCTCTAATATTTTTGAAGAATCCAATATATTGTTCAATAAAGTATTTTACTTATTGACGTTAAATAGATAATTTTTTTAAAAAAATTGCTATAAAAGCATAGAAATATAAAGTAAATAATAGGATCCTAGGATAATTTTGGATAAAAGAGAAAATTGAAATTTTCATTTAAGGATATTCTGTTATTAGAGTTTCTGTTTTCATGAAAAATTATATCTTTTCCATTATTTCTTATTTTCTTTTAGAATTAAATTATTTTTATTTATAAATAAAATTTAACATTTCTTTCCTTTTCCTCTTGATGTCTTCACCAAAAGATACCTCACATACTTATTTTTAGATTATTAACAAATATTTTATTTATTCACATTAACTAGTCAATAAATTATTTAAAAGTTTGCTATGAATGAATAGGAACAAAAGGAAAATTATAAGATCCTAGTAATAATTTTGGATAAGAAAGGAAGGAATTGAGATTTTTTTATAAAAATTATCATATCACTTTTCGATTTTTTATAAAAATTATCATATCACTTTTCGATTTTTCTTGTTTGTTTGTAGAAAAAAATATATTTTGCATTTATAAAAAAATTAACCGCTCTTTTCTTTTCCTCCTAATTTTTTCATGAATAGATACAGTAACATTTTGTTTTTAGATTGTTATAAAATTATTCATTTATTGAATTTAACCGTTAAACTTTTGTTATGAAGTTTACTACATGTAAAAGCATAGGAATGAAATAAAGTAATTTGTACAATCCTAGTGATAAATTTAGATAAAAAGGAAAGGTGAAATTTTAATTCACAGTAAATATTCTATTAATTAACATATATTTTTACAATATTAGATAAATTTTCTCTTATTCCTTATTCTCTCTTAGCAAATAATTTTTTTGGTTGTTAACTAAAATTTTGAACTGTCTTTCATTTTCCTCCTAGATTCTTCATGAAAAGATAGGTCAATTTGTTTTTTATATTGTTATAAAATTATTTATTCATTCACATTAATTAGTTAAAAAATTTAAAAGGTTTCTATGAAAGCATAAGAATAAAAAGTAAATAATAAAATCCCAGTGATAATTATAGATAAAATATAAAGGAAGATAAAATAAATATTTTATTATGATTTCTTTCTAAATAAACATATTATATAGCTTTCCCTTTATTTCTTATTTTCTTTAATAAAATATTTTTTTATTTGTAAATAGAAATTTAACATCTATTTTCTCTTCTTCCTAATTTATTCATGATACCTTAAAATTTTTGTTTTTAGATTGTTATAAAATGTTTTTTTTTTCACATTTATTAGTTAAAAAATAATTTGAAAGTTTTTTTTATTGAAGCATAAGAATAAAAAGTAAATAATCAGATCCTAATACGATAATTTAAGATAAAAAAAATAAAGGAATGTAAAATTTTCATTTAAAGTAAATATTCTATTATTTCAGTTTTCAGAATTTCAACGCACAAAATGAAGAAAAAATAAATTATTGCTTTGGAAATAATAGTACTTTTCGAGTTCTCAAAACATGCACTTAATCCGACTAGCACAATTTAGAGTAACTTTGAGATATAAATTATGGTAATAGAATTGTTTTATGAAAAACAATGTGCAGCATCATATCCGGTGCTTAGTGAAGCAGTACTACTGATTTCTCAAGGCAAAGCCAAACTCATGAGAATGCTTGCTAATAACAAAGTGGAAGGAAATTAAATGCTTCACATGCTAATAAGTCACAGTATCAGATATATAAGGCTGTAATGAGGCAATGAAAAGAGAATAAGAAGAAATACAGTTTTCCTTTCCTTACCTTTTCTCTCTTAGGAGGCCCCTAGTCCTCCAACTCTAGGAATCTGTTTCTGAATCGTAACAATTAATATAGCTTTCATGAATAGCCCAAGTACAGAACCGCCAAAGCAAAGTTGCTTACACATTGCTACTGTTTCTATTATTCCAGAAAACCAGTTAGTCATAGTGTGAGAAGTGTTGGTAATAGTCAATGTGTTTTTCTTTTGGGAATGATGCAGATAGACTAGCTAGCATTTATAGGCTCAGGGAAGCCACGTTAATTACAGTCATGGACCAGATATACTAGTACTATTTAATTTAACAGTCTTAATTAACAAGTTAGATTTCCTTACACTACACTACTTTCTTTTTATATGACAAAATAGTTTAAAATATGCATTCAAACATTCTGTTTTTACCAAATAAGTCAAATGCAAAAGTGAGATGAGGATTAATTTTGACATGTAAATATCGTTTTTGAGAATTTAAGTAACATAGGAGTATACACCCAAAAAATTAAGTAACTTAGGATCGAGTATTGATATGAATCATTAATGGTTGAAAACAAGCACTCGTGGCTATTTAGTAAAGGAATCTTACTGCTTAGAGAGCACTGAAATTTTGAAAGATAAACTATTTAACTAGCTCCAAAATCTCATAAATTCTAATAGTAGCATTTTGAGTTTGCCTAATTATAATAGGCAAAATAAGTGGGCACCGTTTTGTACTGTGAACATGGAAAGAAAGAGTCATAACAAGTTTACTTAGGCTTATAGGGATATTCATATTCTGCGTCACACCAATTCACCCAAGAATGTTGGGAGAACAAAATTAAGAGCACACCCAAAGGAAAATAGACTGTTAAATTACCACCTAATTTTCTTGTTTTTGTTTTTAAGTTTGGCTGCGTGGGGATCTCTTTGTTGTTTGCCTAAAATTGAAAGGTGCTATACCCAATATTTAATTTTCACATGTCCTAATGTAGTCGTTAATGAAAAAATGATATAGAATATAGTGCTTGTTTACAATGATGAATATAATTTTTTTTATTAATTAAAAAATTTATTTGATCGTGCGATAAATAAGCTTTTTTAGTAATTTTTTAATATTTTTTACAATATTACTTGAAATAACATTTTCAAAAATATTAGTTTTTATTTTTTAATATTTTTTATTTTTATCCTCATTATATTTATTCAATTTTAAAAAAAATAAATCATCATAAATTTATTATTTTTCTATCATTTTATATTTTTAAACTACTTTAATAATTATTTTTTATCAAATATTTATAATTTAACAAATTAGTTTTTCTTTATATGATTAGTAGTTCATAAATAACGAATGAGTTAATTGCATTAACTCATGGGTAGATATGGCTAACATATTTTTGTAATTAGTCTCCTGGAGCACGTCACCTTCACCCATAATTATCTTCATTGGTCTTTTTAAATTTGAAATGCTTAAATGGCGGACATGTATTATATTTAATTTGCAAAATGTTAAGATAGACAAAATTTTGGTGAGATATGAAGGAATTAATAAAACAAGATTGTTTGTTTGTTAATATACGAAAGAAATTAAGTGATTAACAGAGTTGCTAATACAATACAAGTTGCACCATAGTTTGGCACAACTATAGCTTATGTTTAATTTTGCGGCGGGGTCAAGGAAATTCAGTAAATTTTCATGAAGCTATTTTGTATGTCTTTCTACTGTTTTAATAATATCAAGAATTGATTATACTTCTCAAAATTAAGGTAATACCATAAAAAATATTTATTTATTATTTTCCTTTCATCATAAAATAGTAATTGATTATTTCTTATTATAAATCTAATCCAAACCCACTGCTTATCATATGTACTACATGATAGGATGGTAATGATCAACCCTAATAATAAAACCCTATCTTATGATATGTAGAAAAAGATAATAAAGTAAATTTAATAAATATTTTGGAATAAAAATGAAATAAAATATAAGAAGCTGAAAGTTAAAATATTATATTTTACAAAAATAAACTTATTTACCAAAGGTTATTAATGGGATCAAACATACTTTTTTAACTAATAAAAAAACTAAAAAATAACTTAAAATACTTGTTAAACATATTAAAGAAAGAAACTCATAAAAAATACTCATAGTAGTTGCATAAACTTTACCCTTTAATCTCTATACTTAAAAATCATATCATTTAGTTTTATTATAAACTAGTCTTGTTTGGTTAGCGTTTTTTAGTTGTTCATGGACACCAACGTGATAAAGCTGTTTAACAGGGAAATAGAAATTAACACTAAAGCATTAATCTAGTTGTTCATGGATAATTAACAGGAAAATAAAAATATTGTTCGTTGCACCAACAACATAGCAAAAAAAAAAAAAATGTTTGTTGCACCAGCAACATATTAACAGCAAAATGATAAAGACAGCCTACTCACTGTCACCATCTTCCTAATCTTCCTGCCTCCTGATTATGATATCCCAAAATTTTTCATAATACCTATAATAAATAGAGATTTCATCTCCATCATCAAAATCCATTTCTTGAAGAAAATCATACCATGGTTGGACAACACCTTTTCCACCAATGGCAGGATTCAGCGTTTCAACTTTCCATTGCAGTGGGGGGCCATGCCGCCTTAAGACTGTCATGTGGTTGCCGCAAGCTCTAAGAGGAACTTCTGTACAATGGGGGAGTTTCTGTAATTTCGAAAAAATTAATTTTTAAAATGGTAAAAATGTGTTTAAAGAGATTAAGATATGATGAAAGTCAGCTTAACATGGGTTCAGGATGATCTAGCATTTCCTGAGTAAGTTAAAGAGTCCATATGTGCTTCCTGGATGAATGCCTCTGCCTGCCACAAGTTTGCCGCTCCAGTGGTGGTATGAAATGTATGTCAAAAACAGAGTGATGGTCACATGCAAAGAAGTTGATGCTGGTTGACTCATAAAATTTCAAATCTTTCCGGAAGCTTTGGAGTCCATTTGCTAAATACACTTTATCTTTACGTTGTCTGGCTCGTACTTCATAAATGGCTCCATTGTATTTGAGATGAACCATCTCAGGATAGTTTCGTGCCCATTGAGTATGATAAAAGGCTGGAAGTTGTATGGTATTCTGAAAAAAAAGTGAGAAATATAAATGCATGTATATGTAACAATAATAGTAATGGAAGAATTGAGAAAAAAGATGACCTTGTCATTATTGAAGGCAACGATAAATTGCATGATCAGTGGTGGTCGCATGATGACATTTTTCCTCTGTAATCACAGGGATATAAAACCAAATGTCAAAAGAAACTTGTCAAGCAAAGGAAAATTATGAAATGACAGGGATGCACAATATAAAGGTTTGTAAACAAAACACCAAAAAAGAAAAACAGTGGAAAGGACTAATGTGCATACAAATGGAAACCAAATGAAAGGCAAAGACATTAAACGAAAAAACAGAACAACGACAACAATAGAACAAAACGAAAGTGGAAAACAAAAACAAAAATGATAGCCATGCACATAAAAGTTAGAAAAGAAACGACCAAGCCATGCACATAAAAATTAGAAAAGAAACGACCAAGGAGGGCCGGACACCTTCAAGTCCAGTTTTGTTTTTAAACTTGAAAAAGAAAGTAAGGAAAATGACACGACAAAAAACAACGGCATTGCAGAAAACCACTAAACCACGTGCATCAGACACATAGCAGAAAAATCGCAAACCAAAAACCCATGAAAATGAAAATAAACACAACAAAAAGGTAGGTGCTGTGAAGAGAAGAGTAGAAGTTATTTACCTCAGTTGATGCGGTTGAGGATGCGGTGCTCATTTTTTGTATGGCGTGAAAGCAGAGTTTGGACAGAGGAATGAAAAAGGATTTGCAGAAGAAAGTAGATGATAAGCCTTTAGTGTGGTATTTAATGTTTGCTTCTTTCCAATGTCGCACGGTTGTAAATAAATGTGATATCAATAACTGTGAATTGAAGAAGTACGAACTAGATGAAGAGTTTTTGTTCGAATTTGAAGCCTAAGACCGTTGGTATTGTAGGGCAGTAACTGTCTAAATTTATCTTGGGCCAAGATATGAGCATTGGGCCAACTTCTAGAATTGATTGTTAACATTTCATTTTTTATGTATTGTAGAGGGGGTATGAACGACTTATTTAAAGGTGATTATGTCATCTTGCATAACTGCATTTTTTTAATGTGGTTTTTTTGTGTAAAATAAGAATGATGTTGGTTTGAAGGAATGCAATATATGCAGCATGATGTGCTACATTTGGACGATTGGCATGAACGATTTTTAAAAAATATTGTTTCAAGCATAATTATCATATAAGCAGTAACATATGAACGCTAGATATTTCATCATTGAACTTCAGCAATTAAAATTTCTATATTTCGCAGAGAAATAAAGAAAATTTGTTCAAGTAAATGTCAAAGCAAATGTTAAGTTGTGATAAACTGCTAAATAATATAATGTTAAGTAAATGAAGTTATAAATGGAAGATATTAATGTGGTGATTAAGATTGCATACCTGACAATGTTAAATTTAACATTGTAATATATGATATCATCTTTGGCTGTATGTTAGAATGTATATAAGTAAGATAACAATTTGGAATTATTGCCAATAGATAGTACAATTTCTTGTTCGAAAATTTAGAGTTACCTTGTAAGATTTTTGAAAACCTCTTTGAAGACTACATTAGTAGTAGAAGTCATATTTTTTTGGTCTTTATCATGAATAAGAACTTTTAATCCTTGTCTTGAATTGACCCTCGATAATGCAACATATAATTGCCCATGGCTAAAAACTGGTTTTGGCAAATAAAGCCCAACCATAGAAAGTGATTGGCCCTGAGACTTGTTAATCGTCATTGCATAAGATAGCATGATTGGAAATTGTCTTCTTAAAAGCTTGAAAGGCCATGGTGATTGTGAAGGTGACATTGACATTCTTGGGATGTAAACATTATCACCAACATTTTTGCCAGAAATGATTTCAGCTGCAATGACATGTTTGGCTAGTCTAGTAACTATTAATCTAGTACCATTACAAAGTCCTTGCGTTTGGTCTAAGTTTCTTAGCAACATTATAGGACTACCGATTTTTAGCTTGATACGATGATTTGGCAGACCAGATGTGTTTAGTGAATTGAGAAATTCAGTTGTGATTGATTGAAAATGCCAACTGTCAATGGTTTCTGACTTCTCTATATAATCAGAGCTTAAGTATTCCTTTTGTTCACCTATTAAATTTATTTTAGGTACCATACAAAGTTAAATAGAGAATAAATGCTGAGTAGACCTTAGTTTTTGTAAATTTCAGATGTGCATAAATACCTGGAATCAAGGAGAGTATATAATCATTGACCTCTTCAACTGTTTCATTGGTGGAAGCTAATATTGCTCTAGATTTGAAGAAATCAGGATTACTGTGATGTTGATATAAATTTGGAAATGTTGATTTGACTATAGCATCAATGGGGTCATTATATTCAGTAATAAGTAGGTACTCAGGAATTTCAACAGTAGCATATCCATCATTTTGATTCCCAATAACTCCATCTCCAATATCTAGAATCCACTTTGCAAATTTATTAGTTTCTTGATCATCAATTAATTGGGCATTGCCTTGTAAACACATGTTTTTGGTGAGTGTTAAGACTTAACAGGAAGGCCACAGATATGATGAATTGATTGTTGCATTTATAATGTCTGAACGACTTCCTCTTGGAATGATTGGTAGAATTTGTCGGAAATCTCCACCAAATTCAATAACTTTGCCTCCAAAAATTTTATTGGGATTTTTTTTCTTTAAGAATGTCTCTTAAAGTTTGATCAAGTGCTTCAAAGCAAAATTTGTGTGCCATGGGTGCTTCATCCCAAATTATCAGATTTGTCTGATTTAACAATTCTGCTAGCTGATTTCCTTGAAATATATTGCATATAGAGTCTTCAAAAATTGGCATAGGTATCTTAAATTTGGAATGAGCAGTCCTGCCTCCTGGCAATAATAAAGAAGCTATGCCGCTAGAAGCAACCATAATCACAATTTGATTTTTTGCCCTCAGTGAACTTGCTAATGTTGTCCATATGTATGTTTTTCCTGTACCTCCATATCCATATAGAAAAAAACTGCCACCTTCATTGTTATTGACAACTTCCATAATTTTGTGATAAATTTTTTTTTTGTTCGTCTAGAATAAAAAATAAGTTGAGATTTGATAGAAATGAAGAATTAGCGGATGTAAAATTAGAAAATACAGATGGAATTTAACTTTGTTAAATGCAATTTATAATATACAAATTGGTAGATTACCTGTCATCGATAGAAAAAGATTTTTGAATTCTAATCTAGCCTCATCATTGTTGTAATTAAGTTCAGACAATATCAAGCTATTCTCTAGACATGATGCAGGATTTCCACCCTCAGGATATGGCATTGTAGGATAGTCTCTGAGTGATTTTTGGTTTGGATGCATAAGTTTTTCAATTTCCAATAATGTTAAATTTTTAAGTTGCTCATCATCAATGTGTAATTCTAACAAATGATAAAAGAGATAGTTAAACAATGCATATCTGTGATGTTATTCAATATAGAAAGTTACAAACTGATTAAAACTAACTTGTGTTCAAAGTTAATTTTTTTATAATGATATGCAATGTCTTCAGCTAACCAATTCCATATCTGATTCCAGAGTTCTTCAGGTTTAGTAATGACACCTGATAATAGTATTAACACAAATAATTTCCTCAAATAATTAGTTGTACCCTAGTCCTTAGCTTCTTTGATTGCTTCCACAAATTCTCTATCATCTTGCAAAAAACCCATTGCAAAGCATGCTTCTCTATATGTAGGGTATAGAACATTTTCAACCGTTCTAATATCTTCAAATGAAGTAGCTCCTTTACATGCAGTAAGCATCATTCTTAGATAAAACAATTCACCAGTGGTTGGTGGAACCCATATTAACCTGTCAATTGTATTGTCTTTCTTTCTAAGGTTCCATGATCTAGCCTTTTGGTTGTAGACAAATTTGGAAACAAATTGTGAATAAGTGAGATTTCTACCCTCTGAAAACATTTGTTGCTATGCATCCAGGCTAAGAATTTTGATTCTGAAATACATGGCTTTGACAGGATATCATCTATATCATCATCATCTTCATAAAAAACATTGTGTTGTCCTAGCAGATGAAAATGTAATCTCTCCACAGCAGGCTTTCTAGCATGTATTGGAAAACAAAAAATTCTCCAAGTAGCTTCACATGGAGAAATATATCTGACAAAAAAAAATCATAATTAAAAGAATTAATTAAAGAAACATTCAGTAACTTAAGTATACATGTTGAATTAATATTACCTGCAATCCACATATTGTTTAATCTCATCATTTTGACTGATAGCATTCTCAAGTGTACCATTATCATCATGAATAACAAAAGCAGTGACTCTGTCATAACCTTTGTTTATATATTTAATGGAAGTATTTTGATTACACCATTCAACATTTATATGTGCCTGGTATTTCCTCAACAATTTTGCATTGTAAGGTACTATATATCTATTATCAATAATAACTCCATTCTTTGAAATGGTATGGCCATCATTTCTTCTACGATAGATTGGATAGCCATTTGAATCTAAAACAGTTTGAGGGTGAAACATTTTTGGGTAAAAACAGCTACACTTGCCTTCTTTCATACATGGAGACTTAGGTTGGAGAATTCCACATGATCCATGTACCATATGATTTTGGACTAATGTATAGAGTTCAGGGTCATTTTCATGTGAAGGAATTTCTGCTAATATTATGTGGTCAATCTCATCGGAAGATGGATATTTATTATCTGGATGTAAGAATAGCAATAAATGCACATGAGGAAGTCCTCTTTTTTTTGAAATTCAATTGTGTGCATATCTGCAATTGTTAGCTAATTGTATTAATAGTGGAACATTAATGTAGAAATTATGTATAATTGTATTATATCAAGGAAAAATTAAAAAGAATAAACAAATGTGTAACTTTAAAAAGCATATTAATGGCAAACTCACATGCGACAACTTTTCCAAGCAAGTGCTTTTTTGTTAAGTCAAAAAGCATCTGCTCATACTTCAATCTGAAAACACGTGAGATAAGATCCGGTCTATCTGTTGGTTTTAGATTCAAAGGTGCAAACACTCTATGGATTTCAGGCCAATTTGGATTACAGGTTAAAGTAATAAAAAGATTTGGAAAACCCACATGGCTGCATATTGCCATACCATCAAAATAAAGTTGGTCCATATAGCGTGGACTGCCAACAAAGATTGACGACAAAATCACTCTTTTTCCTTTAGAAGATCCTTTACTGCATCCAGCATCTAATGATGTTTGTAAACTGCAATACTTGTCAACTCTAAGTTTTTTTTATTGTTCCTAATGTAGCTAAGTCTTTCAGACTCAACCATCGTGTATGCTTCAACAATGAATTGTTGGAATAGTTTTCTAGAATGCAACAAAGTTTGTGCTTCCTTTGATCTGGACTGTAGTCTATAAGCAAACCATTCTCTCATCGTTAGACGATTTCTCTTCCTTTTCTGCTGCTAGGTGTACAACGGTGAAGTATATCATGTCTATATCCATATTCACCATAAGGGAAGAGTAAAGGGTATTGGAGTCCTAGATAGCTAGAGTGTAATTCATGGATTCTTTGTAATTCTCCATTTTGAGGTTTAACAATAATATCCCTTCTTGAGTCTGAACTCAAAATCACAAACAATTAGAGCCGCAACTTTAGAAACATTTGGGAGATTGTATGTACGACCATCTTTCTCACGTGTAGCTTTCAATCTCAATTTTACATTATCGACTTGAGTATCTGCCAATCTGTCCCTGGCCATTCTAAAATTTTTTGCATGAACATTGTACTCATCCAGCATTTGACTTAAAGTTGAAACAATCTCTGGTTGAATTCCAACATGTTGACTGCAAAAAACAATATAAAAACAGATCCATTGGTGTGACGAAAAATGCTTTCACAATTAGAATACTTCATATTTGATAATAAAAGAAACAAAAGAAGTACTACCTCATTGTATTAACTCTATTTTCAATTTCATTCTGCGTATCAAAGATATACAATTGTGAAAATTTTGGTTGCTTTCCAGGCATTGGTAATAAGCTGCCTATTCGATGGCATGGTTGACGCTGAATTCTAATTGTAGGAGGTCCTCTACTTTCATTAATTGATTTGTCTAGCTTAATACCAGCACACGTAAAGGCAAACATCATGTTGTATGTCCGTATGTTACACTTATAATTTTTACTATCACTCGCTTTACCATCAAACAGAAGTCGTTCAAGATATCTCAAATGCTTAGTGGTATTGACCTTGATTCAGGAAAGTGTTGTTTTGTGGTCAACAACATCTCAAATGTGTGTGAATAAACAAACTAAGCATAAACAATGGTCAACAGCATCTCAAATGCTTAGTGGTATTGACCTTGATTCAGGAAGGTGTTGTTTTGTGGTCAACAACATCTCAAATGTATGTGAATAAACAAACTAAGCATAAACAATGGTCAACAGCATCTCAAATGCTTAGTGGTATTGACCTTGATTCAGGAAGGTGTTGTTTTATGGTCAACAACATCTCAAATGTGTGTGAATAAACAAACTAAGCATAAACAATGGTCAACAACATCTCAAATGCTTAGTGGTATTGACCTTGATTCAGGAAGGTGTTGTTTTGTGGTCAACAACATCTCAAATGTGTGTGGATAAATAAACTAAGCATAAACAATGGTCAACAACATCTCAAATGCTTAGTGGTATTGACCTTGATTCAGGAAGGTGTTGTTTTATGGTCAACAACATCTCAAATGTGTGTGGATAAATAAACTAAGCATAAACAATGGTCAACAACATCTCAAATGCTTAGTGGTATTGACCTTGATTCAGCAAGGTGTTGTTTTGTGGTCAATAACATCTCAAGTTTGTGTGGATAAACAAACTAAGCATAAACAATGGTCAACAACATCTCAAATGCTTAGTGGTATTGACCTTGATTCAACAAGGTGTTGTTTTGTGGTCAACAACATCTCAAATGTGTGTGGATAAACAAACTAAGCATAAACAATGGTCAATAGCATCTCAAATGCTTAGTGGGAAACTTGCTGAGCTTTATGAATCTGAGAAATAATGATTCATGAACGAATGATGTGTGTGGATAAACGAAATAGAATCAAACCAGGATTGATGTGTTTGATGTGTGTGGATAAACGAAAATTAGGAATTAATGCTAAGATAGTGTTTGATGTGTGTGGATAAACGAAATAGAATCAAAATATACCATTTCTCAACACAATATTGTGTTTTGTTCTATTTTTATGATTGACCAAAGCTAGAATAGAACCCATTAGAGGATTGAGTGAAGGAATAAAATAGCTAACTTGAACAAGTGCAGAAGAAGACTTAAATTCTTACTAAAATGTACAAATTTGGATGACTCTAATAGAAGTAACCCACTACTTTAAACTAATTCAATTGCCATAACATGTTCACTTCATTATGATATCAATGTCAATTCCCTCCCTTGTTGGCTATCACAACTAGGACCATTCCTTGTTATACTGCTTGTGACAATTCCATCTAGGAACAATATATATTAATATATAGAACAATATTGATGTTCAGTCTGAAATAGAAATAAGAACAGCTAGTAAAAGTTGCAATCATTATAGGATTTGGATTAATTGTTCTCCTAACCCTCATAAAACTTCCTCTCTAAATGTTTTCTATATACACTAATTGATTGTCCTTATAGCATTCTATCTAGAAATAATCCACATTAACCAATATGTTTTTGTTGACCAGTTCTATAAAAAGCTAATAATGCTAGTCTAAATATGTTGTGAACGTTGAAATTGAAGTTAGTAGTGTGACCGCCGAATAATGAATGTTTTCTCCATTTAAGACATGAATAAAATTCATTGTCTTTGTTCAAAGCAAAGGAGGTTGGGCTGCTTTTTGAAGAATGAAATGATTGCAGGCCTTTGAGCTTTAGAGGGAGCAAAATAAATTCATAGACATTAGGCAGGTGAGTTAGGTGAAGCAATGATTTCCCATTTTCCTTTTTCTCTCAAGGATCAACATTTAATAAAGTTTTAGGGATTTGTCCTAATCATATTACTTTTGAACTTAATTTGCTGAGGTTGTCTAGGCGTTTGAATCAGTTTTCTGATACCACATTCAGTTCTAAGTGGCAATTACATCAAAGACAATTACATATTCGCATTAAATCAAATTGAAACAGTAGATATTCTCCAAAATGACAATATTTATCAAATCTTTAGCATACATTCAGAGTTGATCCTAATAACCAAAATTCCTAATTTCAAAAAAAACTCACAATGTATCAAATAATTGGCAATTTTTCAAATAAAATGAAGTTGCGAGTAGTTTACGGATCAAGTGATCCGTAAACTACTTAATATGCTTTACGGATCACTTGATCCGTAAACAACCCAACAACTTCCCGACAGCGTTTTCTGCCATCGCCGGCAAAAACCAAAACCCGAACGACAAACTTACCACGAAGAAGAAGAAGAAACGCGAAGAAGAAGCTCAAACGTGAAGACCCACACCACAAGCGCGAAGACCCACACCTTCCTCCTAAACACGGAAACAATGGCGGCGATGGCGGCGAAGAAGAAGAAGAATGAAGAAGCTGCGGGGGAGGAAGAAGAAAACTGAAGAAGCAGAACCGTTGGAGGAAGAAGAAGAGCATGCGCGGGAGAGAGAGAGAGGCGAGAGAGTTATTTCTTTAAAAAAAAATAGTAAGGGCTTAAAGGACTTTTCACCATAATTGTTGGGTGCACCAACAATACTGTTGGGTGCACCTAACAGCACTCATAATAGTTTTGATTGGGCCCATGTTATTTCATACATTTTTTCCCTACTTTTTTTTAGTTTTCAAAGAAGACTGTAGACAATTGTTAATCATATCTTCCATAATTGTTAGATAGAGCTATTTTTATTTTTTGTTATTAAATTTAGTTAAATATCCTCACCTTTTATCTCTCATTCCTTTTCTTCTTCAAAACTTTCTATTTTATAATACATAATTGAGAAAGGTTTGAAAAAGAAAAGGAATAAGAAGTAAGGATGAAGATATTTAATGTTATTTCATACATTTTTTCCCTAAGTTTACACTTTTTTTAGTTTTCAAAAAAAATATTGTAGGCAATTGTTAAACATATCCTTCATGATAATTAGATAAATCCCTTTTTATTTTTTGTTATAAAATTTAGTTAAATATTCCCACCTCTTATCTCTCGTTCCTTTTCTCCTTCAAAACTTTCTATTTTATAATACATAATTGAGAAAGATTTGAAAAAGAAAAGGAATGAGAAATATGGGTGACAATATTTAAAAAATTTAATAACAAAAATAATGTTCTACATAATTTGTGTGTGTGTGTGTGTGCGCGTGAGAGATTAAATCAAAGCATACATAGAAAATGATGAGTAGTATAATCATTTTTATGGACCAAAAAAGGAAGGAGAAGGAAAGACATTGAATCATTCAACCATGACATGAAAAATAAAGGAAAAAGACACCAAGCCTTTGATTTAGCTAAATTGGTCTTCATATTAAAATCCGACTTTGAATCTGATCACGATAAGGAAGACGAGCTATATTCATCAAATCAAGACTAGAAAGAGACTTAATTACATAATAATTAAGAAAATGAAATCATCAACTTATGAAACCTAGCCAAGTTAATGACATTAACTTCTTGAGTGTTCTGTAATTGGGTTTGTTCCTACTCTTGGTTTGACAACATAGCTCACTAGCCTTCTCAGGATTTTATTCAGAGTCAAATTCTAATTCAAAGACCGATTCAACTAAATCAAAGGTTTGATATCTTTTTCCTTTGTTTTTTTATGACGTGGTTGGCTTATTCAATATGGTTTTTCTTCTCCTTCCTTTTTGGTCAAAAGCAATGATTTTACTATTCATCCTCCTCTTTTTATGCTCTTATTCATTTTCATATACAATTATTTTATTTATCCAAACCATATATACAAACTAAGACATGACTTAACACTATATATGGCATTATCATGATATGTTTATCTATCATTAGATTTAAAAGACATGTGTTCATTAGCTTTATGTACTTATGTAATTTAAATATCAATATTTATTATTTTATCATCATATAAAAAGTATTTTTCACTAAATATGCTTTTAGATTACACACAGGTAATAATTTATATGTGTGTGTGTGTGTGTGTGTGTGTGTGTGTGGCTTGGATTAATAAAATAGTTGTGTATGAAATTGAATCAAAGCATACAGAGAAAATGATGAGTAGTATAATCATTGTTATTGACCAAAAAAGAAAGGAGAACGAAAGACATTGAATTATTCAACCATGACATGAAAAATAAAGGAAAAAGACACCAAGCCTTTGATATAGGTAAATTGGTCTGCATATTAAAATTCAACTTTGAATCTGATCACAATAAGGAAGACGAGCTATATTCAGAGTGGAATTCTAATTCGAAGACCAATTAAGCTAAATCAAAGGTTTGATCTCTTTTTCCTTTGTTTTTTTATGTCATGATTGGCTTATTCAATATGGCTTTCCATCTCATTCCTTTTTGGTCAAAAGCAATGATTTTGTTATTCATCCTCCTCTTTTTATGCTCTAATTCATTTTCGTATACAATTATTTTATTTATCCAAACCATATATAAAAACTAAGACATGATTTAACACTATATATGGAATTATCATGCAATGTATATCTAGCATTAGATTTAAAAGACATGTGTTCTTTAGCTTTATGTACTTATTTAATTTAAATATCCATATTTATTATTTTATCCTCATATAAAAATATTTTCACTAAATATGCTTTTAGATTACACACACAATATATATATATATATATATATATATATATATATATTAATAAAATAGATGTGTATGAAATTGAATCAAAGCATAAAGAGAGAATGATAAGTAGTATAATTATTGTTATGGACCAAAAAAGAAAGGAGAAGGAAAGACATATTGAATCATTCAATCATGACATGAAAAATAAAGGGAAAAGACACCAAGCCTTTGATATAGGTAAATTGGTCTTCATATTAAAATCCGACTTTGAATCTGATCACGATAAGGAAGACGAGTTATATTCATCAAATCAAGACCAGAATGAGACATAATTAAAAAACAATTAAGAAAATGAAATCATCAACTTATGAAACCTGACCAAGTTAATGACATTAACTTCTTGATTGATTTGTAATTGAGTTTGTTCGTACGCTTCAATTGACAACATAGCTCATTAGTCTTGTCATGATTTTATTCAGAGTGGAATTCTAATTCGAAGACCAATTAAGTTAAATTAAAGGTTTGATCTCTTTTTCCTTTGTTTTTTTATGTCATGACTGGCTTATTCAATATGGCTTTCCTTCTCATTCCTTTCTGGTCAAAAGCAATGATTTTGTTATTCATCCTCCTCTTTTTATGCTCTTATTCATTTTCATATACAATTATTTTATTTATCCAAACCATATATATAAACTAAGACATGACTTACCACTACATATGGCATTATCATGCAATGTATATCTTGCATTAGATTTAAAAGACCTATGTTCATTAGCTTTATGTACTTATGTAATTTAAATATCAATATTTACTATTTTATCCAGATATAAAAAGTATTTTTCACTAAATATACTTTTAGATTACACACACGTAATAATTTATATACATTTATATATATATGGTTTGGATTAATAAAATAGTTGTGTATAAAATTGACTCAAAGCATACAGAGAAAATGATGAGTAGTATAATCCTTGTTATGGACCAAAAAAGAAAGGAGAAGGAAAGACATATTGAATTATTCAACCATGACATGAAAAATAATGGAAAAAGACACCAAACCTTTGATATAGGTAAATTGGTCTTCATATTAAAATCCGATTTTGAATCTGATCACGATAAGAAAGTCGAGTTATATTCATCAAATCATGACCAGAATGAGACATAATTACAAAACAATAAAGAAAATGAAATCATCAACTTATGAAACCTAGCCAAGTTAATGACATTAACTTCTTGATTGTTTTGTAATTGTGTTTGTTCCTACTCTTCATTTGACAACATAGTTCATCAGTCTTGTCAAGATTTATTTAGAGTGGAATTCTAATTCGAAGACCAATAAAGCTAAATCAAAAGTTTGATATCTTTTTCCTTTGTTTTTTTATGTCATGGTTGGCTTATTCAATATGGTTTTCCTTCTCATTCCTCTTTGGTCAAAACCAATGATTTTTCTATTCATCCTCCTCTTTTTATGCTCTTATTCATTTTCATATACAATTATTTTATTTATCCAAACCATATATATAAACTAAGACATGACTTAACACTACATATGGCATTATCATGCAATGTATATCTAGCATTAGATTTAAAAGACCTATGTTCATTAGCTTTATGTACTTATGTAATTTAAATATCAATATTTATTATTTTATCCAGATATAAAAAGTATTTTTCACTAAATATACTTTTAGATTACACACACGTAATAATTTATATATATATATATATATATGGTTTGGATTAATAAAATAGTTGTGTATAAAATTGACTCAAAGCATACAGAGAAAATGATGAGTAGTATAATCATTGTTTTGGACCAAAAAAGAAAGGAGAAGGAAAGACATATTGAATTATTCAACCATGACATGAAAAATAACGGAAAAAGACACCAAACCTTTGATATAGGTAAATTGGTCTTCATATTAAAATCCGACTTTGAATTTGATCACGATAAGGAAGACGAGTTATATTTATCAAATCAAGACCAGAAAGAGACATAATTACAAAACAATTAAGAAAATGAAATCATCAACTTATGAAACCTGGCCAAGTTAATGACATTAACTTCTTGATTGATTTGTAATTGAGTTTGTTCCTACTCTTCATTTGACAACATAGCTCATTAGTCTTGTCATGATTTTATTCAGAGTGGAATTCTAATTCGAAGACCAATTAAGCTAAATCAAAGGTTTGATATCTTTTTCCTTTGTTTTTTTATATCATGATTGGCTTATTCAATATGGCTTTCCTTCTCATTCCTTTTTGGTCAAAAGCAATGATTTTGTTATTCATCCTCCTCTTTTTATGCTCTTATTCATTTTCATATGCAATTATTTTATTTATCCAAACCATATATATAAACTAAGACATGACTTACCACTACATATGGCATTATCATGCAATGTATATCTAGCATTAGATTTAAAAGACCTATGTTCATTAGCTTTATGTACTTATGTAATTTAAATATCAATATTTATTATTTTATCCAGATATAAAAAGTATTTTTCACTAAATATACTTTTAGATTACACACACGTAATAATTTATATATATTTATATATTTTATATATATATATATATATATATATATATATATATATATATATATATATATATATATATATATATATATATATATATATGGTTTGGATTAATAAAATAGTTGTGTATAAAATTGACTCAAAGCATACAGAGAAATTGATGAGTAGTATAATCATTGTTATGGACCAAAAATGAAAGGATAAGGAAAGACATATTGAATTATTCAACCATGACATGAAAAATAACGGAAAAAGAAATCAAACCTTTGATATAGGTAAATTGGTCGTCATATTAAAATCTGGCTTTGAATTTGATCATGATAAGGAAGACGAGTTATATTAATCAAATAAAGACCAGAAAGGTACATAATTACAAAACAATTAAGAAAATGAAATAATCAACTTATGAAACCTGGCCAAGTTAATGACATTAACTTCTTGATTGATTTGTAATTGTGTTTGTTCCTACTCTTCGTTTGACAACATAGTTCATCAGTCTTGTCATGATTTTATTCAGAGTGAAATTCTAATTTGAAGATCAATTAAGCTAAATCAAAGGTTTGATATCTTTTTCCTTTGTTTTTTTATGTCATGTTTGGATTATTCAATATGGTTTTCCTTCTCATTCCTTTTTGGTCAAAAGCAATGATTTTGTTATTCATCCTCCTCTTTTTATGCTGTTATTCATTTTCATATACAATTATTTTATTTATCCAAACCATATATATAAACTAAGACATGACTTAACACTACATATGGCATTATCATGCAATGTATATCTAGCATTAGATTTAAAAGACATGTGTTCTTTAGCTTTTTGTACTTATTTAATTTAAATTTCCATATTTACTATTTTATCCTCATATAAAAATATTTTCACTAAATATGCTTTTATAGATTACACACACATAATATACATATACATATATATATATACATATATATATATATATATATATATATATATATATATATGGTTTGGATTAATAAAATAGTTGTGTTTGAAATTGAATCAAAACATAAAGAGAAAATGATGAGTAGTATAATCATTGTTATGGACCAAAAAATAAGGGAGAAGGAAAGAGATATTGAATCATTCAATCATGACATGAAAAATAAAGGAAAAAGACACCAAGCCTTTGATATAGGTAAATTGGTCTTCATACTAAAATTCAACTTTGAATCTGATCACGATAAGGAAGACGAGTTATATTCATCAAATCCAGACCAGAATGAGACATAATTACAAAACAATTAAGAAAATGAAATCTTCAACTTATGAATCCTGGCCAAGTTAATGACATTAACTTCTTGATTGATTTGTAATTGTGTTTGTTCCTACTCTTCGTTTGACAACATAGTTCATCAGTCTTGTCATGATTTTATTCAGAGTGAAATTCTAATTTGAAGATCAATTAAGCTAAATCAAAGGTTTGATATCTTTTTCCTTTGTTTTTTTATGTCATGTTTGGATTATTCAATATGGTTTTCCTTCTCATTCCTTTTTGGTCAAAAGCAATGATTTTGTTATTCATCCTCCTCTTTTTATGCTGTTATTCATTTTCATATAAAATTATTTTATTTATCCAAACCATAAATATAAACTAAGACATGACTTAACACTACATATGGCATTATCATGCAATGTATATCTAGCATTAGATTTAAAAGACATGTGTTCTTTAGCTTTATGTACTTATTTAATTTAAATATCCATATTTATTATTTTATCTTCATATAAAAATATTTTCACTAAATATGCTTTTATAGATTACACACACATAATATACATACATATATATATATATATATATATATATATATATGGTTTGGATTAATAAAATAGTTGTGTTTTGAAATTGAATCAAAACATAAAGAGAAAATGATGAGTAGTATAATTATTGTTATGGACCAAAAAATAAGGGAGAAGGAAAGAGATATTGAATCATTCAATCATGACATGAAAAATAAAGGAAAAAGACACCAAGCCTTTGATATATGTAAATTGGTCTTCATACTAAAATTCAACTTTGAATCTGATCACGATAAGGAAGACGAGTTATATTCATCAAATCCAGACCAGAATGAGACATAATTACAAAACAATTAAGAAAATGAAATCTTCAACTTATGAAACCTGGCCAAGTTAATGACATTAACTTCTTGATTGATTTGTAATTGTGTTTGTTCCTACTCTTCGTTTGACAACATAGTTCATCAGTCTTGTCATGATTTTATTCAGAGTGAAATTCTAATTTGAAGATCAATTAAGCTAAATCAAAGGTTTGATATCTTTTTCCTTTGTTTTTTTATGTCATGTTTGGATTATTCAATATGGTTTTCCTTCTCATTCCTTTTTGGTCAAAAGCAATGATTTTGTTATTCATCCTCCTCTTTTTATGCTCTTATTCATTTTCATATACAATTATTTTATTTATCCAAACCATATATATAAACTAAGATATGACTTAACACTATATATGGCATTATCATGCAATGTATATCTAGCATCAGATTTAAAAGACATGTGTTCATTAGCTTTATGTACTTATGTAATTTAAATATCAACATTTTTTATTTTATCCTAATATAAAAAGTATTTTTCACTAAATATGCTTTTAGATTACACACACGTAATAATTTATATATATATATGGTTTGGATTAATAAAATAGTTGTGTATGAAATTGAATCAAAGCATAAAGAGAAAATGATGAGTAGTATAATCATTGTTATGGACCAAAAAAGAAAGGAGAAGGAAAGACATATTGAATCATTCAATCATGACATGAAAAATAAAGGAAAAAGACACCAAGTCTTTGATATAGGTAAATTGGTCTTCTTATTAAAATCCGACTTTGAATCTGATCACGATAAGGAAAATGAGCTATATTCATCAAATCAAGACCAGAAAGAGACATAATTACATAAAAATTAAGAAAATAAAATCATCAACTTATGAAACCTAGCCAAGTTAATGACATTAATTTCTTGATTGTTTTGTAATTGGGTTTGTTCCTACTCTTCGTTTGACAACATAGCTCATCAGTCTTGTCATGATTTTATTCAGAGTGGAATTCTTATTCGAAGACCAATTCAGCTAAATCAATATTTATTATTTTATCCTCATATATAAAATATTTTCAAAAAATATTCTTTTAGAATACACACACGTAATTACCCCACAACATCTCCCTTATTATGTCGGTTATTTGGGGCTTTCGAGATTGCATGTATGAACTAGCCAATGCAAGATGTTAAATTTTTTTAATTAATTGTTAGAGTGGATGTAAACTTTTTTTTGTTACATCATTTCTAAATAGAATTGATGTAATACATGCCCGTTTCCAAAACAAAATTCTCTCACACCATAAATCCAAACCAAAGCACAAAACAAGGAACAATAGTTCAAAAAAAGTCCCCAATTAAATCAACACAAAGGACTTGTTGAAACCAGAACACAACAAAAATCAATCAATCAGTCAAAAACAATATATTACCTAAATAAAAAAGACACGGCATGAAAGAAAGGAGAAATTCATAGTACACAATTGAGTATCAAAATAGTGTTACCTCCACGAAGAATTGCACGATGAAGTTGTCAAATCTATGAGTGATGGAAAGGAACCCTAGTGAGTGCATGGAAGATTGAGTGAGGGAGAAGTAGGTCCAGATCCACTCTACCACTAAGGTATCAACCATCTCTCAAAATAATTGTTCCATCTTGTGTTGCAACAGCCACTCAATCAATAGAAAAACAAACAATGCTCCAAAAAATCCCAATCAAATCACCACAAAAAAGTATTTGTCGAAGCCTAAACACCCAAAAAAATATAAATAAAACAATCACTCAAAAGCAATAGATTACCTAAATGAAAAATAAAATACATGGATTAAAATGTGGAAAATTTAAAGTATATAATTAAGTTATCAAAACAATGTTACCTCAATGGAGAATTGCTTGATGAAGTGTTGAAGTCAAGATGTGAGATTTAGATCCAGATTGTCACTAAGGCAACAACTGTCACCTAGAATCACTGCTCTATCTGGTGTAGTAGCCAATGATGTTGGAATCATAGTCCAAATTGTATGAACGTTTGATTCAATGATTTTTGAAGAAACATATATATTGCATCGTTGTTGGGATTGTTGGAGTGTGAGATTAGAGTAAATTTGCACTCTTTCATGTGGGATCTGTGATCCTATCCACCCTAATTCCTCATGTCATTGTTGGATATAGTGTTGCAACTTGTGTTGTTGTCAAACAACCTTTGTTCTCAAAGCCGCTGGCCTCCTAGTACTCTTCTATTTGCGCTCTTTGTCTACCATAAGGAATTAGGGTTGCACTTGTTCTTGGACTTTCACGGCTGATGACACTTAGCATTTATAAGAGAAATTGGTGGGTCTTAGGGTTTCAAGGGAATTGGGCCAATTTTTTTTTCTTTTTTAAATTTGATTTGTTAGGCCTTAATTAGAGTCCAATTTAGTTTTTTTTAAATGCAAAATATTACATATAATATAATAAATAAAGAAGAAGAGTAATAATGAATACAATAGTATTATAAATGTAATTAACTAACAAAAAAATAAAACATAACAAAGAATATATTAATATGATATAAAAAATAAAGAAAAATAGAAATAAAAGTTATATATTATATATAAGTATTTTAGGTAGGAAAATGTTGGATCTTATGATCCAAATCACATCCCCACCACCACCTCTTGATCCTAGGTAAGATCTTGATTTCAACAACCATGGTAGCAACAAATACCAAATTGAAGGATAAAATGTAAAAGGTTTAATTGAGTAACACTATAGACACTAGATCTAAAAGAACTCTCCATGTAAAATCAAGGTTGTAGTCCAGATGCATCAAGATCCAACTTTTCTTCACACAAGAGCAAGGTTGTAGCAAAGATGAGTTGACAAAGACACATTGGGGTTAAGTGAGATCCAACCAATGGCTCTAGCTATTGTCTTTATGTGGCAGAAAAAAGGTCAAGGCAAGAGGGAGAAAAGAGCATCATCTTCAAAAAAAAAGAGATCCAATCATCTCAAAATTGCTTTATCAATTTTGAATCCTCAAAGAATAAACATTATTATATAGAGCAAACAACTCTTACAATCTCATGGACAAAGTGGGTTTAGAACGTACTGCTATAATATTAGGGGCAAAATGATTTTAGAATGTAAAAAACAATGAGTAATATCATATGCTAAGTTGGACATTGGTTACAACCATGGGTGATAGATATGATCAACTCATACAATAAAATTATAAGATAAATTGTTTTTGTTCGAGGAGGGTTCATATAACATACTAATTGTGAAGTCATTCAACTTAATCTTATAACTTTGTCAATAGACATTCTCTAATATTTTTGAAGAATCCAATATATTGTTCAATAAAGTATTTTACTTATTGACGTTAAATAGATAGTTTTTTTAAAAAAATTGCTATAAAAGCATAGAAATATAAAGTAAATAACAGGATCCTAGGATAATTTTGGATAAAAGAGAAAATTGAAATTTTCATTTAAGGATATTCTGTTATTAGAGTTTTTGTTTTCAAGAAAAATTATATCTTTTCCATTATTTCTTATTTTCTTTTAGAATTAAATTATTTTTATTTATAAATAAAATTTAACATTTCTTTCCTTTTCCTCTTGATGTCTTCACCAAAAGATACCTCACATACTTATTTTTAGATTATTAACAAATATTTTATTTATTCACATTAACTAGTCAATAAATTATTTAAAAGTTTGCTATGAATGAATAGGAACAAAAGGAAAATTTTGGATAAGAAATGAAGGAATTGAGATTTTTTATAAAAATTATCATATCACTTTTCGATTTTTTATAAAAATTATCATATCACTTTTCGATTTTTCTTGTTTGTTTGTAGAAGAAAATATATTTTGCATTTATAAAAAAATTAACCGCTCTTTTCTTTTCCTCCTAATTTTTTCATGAATAGATACAGAAACATTTTGTTTTTAGATTGTTATAAAATTATTCATTTATTGATATTAACCGTTAAACTTTTCTTATGAAGTTTACTACATGTAAAAGCATAGGAATGAAATAAAGTAATTTGTACAATCCTAGTGATAAATTTAGATAAAAAGGAAAGGTGAAATTTTAATTCAAAGTAAATATTCTATTAATTAACATATATTTTTACAATATTAGATAACTTTTCTCTTATTCCTTATTCTCTCTTAGCAAATAATTTTTTTGGTTGTTAACTAAAATTTTGAACTGTCTTTCATTTTCCTCCTAGATTCTTCATGAAAAGATAGGTCAATTTTTTTTTTTTGTATTGTTATAAAATTATTTATTCATTCACATTAATTAGTTAAAAAATTTAAAAGGTTTCTATGAAAGCATAGGAATAAAAAGTAAATAATAAAATCCCAGTGATAATTATAGATAAAATATAAAGGAAGATAAAATAAATATTTTATTATGATTTCTTTCTAAATAAACATATTATATAGCTTTCCCTTTATTTCTTATTTTCTTTAATAAAATATTTTTTTATTTGTAAATAGAAATTTAACATCTATTTTCTCTTCTTCCTAATTTATTCATGATACCTTAAAATTTTTGTTTTTAGATTGTTATAAAATGTTTTTTTTTTCACATTTATTAGTTAAAAAATAATTTGAAAGTTTTTTTTTTATTGAAGCATAAGAATAGAAAGTAAATAATCAGATCCTAATACGATAATTTAAGATAAAAAAATAAAGGAATGTAAAATTTTCATTTAAAGTAAATATTCTATTATTTCAGTTTTCAGAATTTCAACGCACAAAATGAAGAAAAAATAAATTATTGCTTTGGAAATAATAGTACTTTTTGAGTTCTCAAAACATGCACTTAATCCGACTAGCACAATTTAGAGTAACTTTGAGATATAAATTATGGTAATAGAATTGTTTTTTGAAAACCGATGTGCAGCATCATATCCGGTGCTTAGTGAAGCAGTACTACTGATTTCTCAAGGCAAAGCCAAACTCATGAGAATGCTTGCTAATAACAAAGTGGAAGAAAATTAAATGCTTCACATGCTAATAAGTCACAGTATCAGATATATAAGGCTGTAATGAGGCAATGGAAAGAGAATAAGAAGAAATACAGTTTTCCTTTCCTTACCTTTTCTCTCTTAGGAGGCCCCTAGTCCTCCAACTCTAGGAATCTGTTTCTGAATCGTAACAATTAATATAGCTTTCATGAATAGCCCAAGTACAGAACCGCCAAAGCAAAGTTGCTTACACATTGCTACTGTTTCTATTATTCCAGAAAACCAGTTAGTCATAGTGTGAGAAGTGTTGGTAATAGTCAATGTGTTTTTCTTTTGGGAATGATGCAGATAGACTAGCTAGCATTTATAGGCTCAGGGAAGCCACGTTAATTACAGTCATGGACCAGATATACTAGTACTATTTAATTTAACAGTCTTAATTAACAAGTTAGATTTCCTTACACTACACTACTTTCTTTTTATATGACAAAATAGTTTAAAATATGCATTCAAACATTCTGTTTTTACCAAATAAGTCAAATGCAAAAGTGAGATGAGGATTAATTTTGACATGAAAATATCGTTTTTGAGAATTTAAGTAACATAGGAGTATACACCCAAAAAATTAAGTAACTTAGGATCGAGTATTGATATGAATCATTAATGGTTGAAAACAAGCACTCGTGGCTATTTAATAAAGGAATCTTACTGCTTAGAGAGCACTGAAATTTTGAAAGATAAACTATTTAACTAGCTCCAAAATCTCATAAATTCTAATAGTAGCATTTTGAGTTTGCCTAATTATAATAGGCAAAATAAGTGGACACCGTTTTGTACTGTGAACATGGAAAAAAAGAGTCATAACAAGTTTACTTAGGCTTATAGGGATATTCATATTCTGCGTCACACCAATTCACCCAAGAATGTTGGGAGAATAAAATTAAGAGCACACCCAAAGGAAAATAGACTGTTCAATTACCACCTAATTTTCTTGTTTTTGTTTTTTAAGTTTGGCTGCGTGGGGATCTCTTTGTTGTTTGCCTAAAACTGAAAGGTGCTATATCCAATATTTAATTTTCACATGTCCTAATGTAGTCGTTAATGAAAAAATGATATAGAATATAGTGCTTGTTTACAATGATGAATATAATTTTTTTATTTTTTTTATTAATTAAAAAATTTATTTGATCGTGCGATAAATAAGGTTTTTTTTGTAATTTTTTAATATTTTTTAAAATATTACTTGAAATAACATTTTCAAAAATATTAGTTTTTATTTTTTAATATTTTTTATTTTTATCCTCATTATATTTATTCAATTTTTAAAAAAATAAATCATCATAAATTTATTATTTTTCTATCATTTTATATTTTTAAACTACTTTAATAATTATTATTATCAAATATTTATAATTTAATAAATTAGTTTTTCTTTATATAATTAGTAGTTCATAAATAACGAATGAGTTAATTGCATTAACTCATGGGTAGATATGGCTAAGATATTTTAGTAATTAGTCTCCTAGAGCACGTCACCTTCACCCATAATTATCTTCATTGGTCTTTTTAAATTTGAAATGCTTAAATGGCGGACATGTATTATATTTAATTTGCAAAATGTTAAGATAGACAAAATTTTGGCGAGATATGAAGGAATTAATAAAACAAGATTGTTTGTTTGTTAATATACGAAAGAAATTAAGTGATTAACAGAGTTGCTAATACAATACAAGTTGCACCATAGTTTGGCACAACTATAGCTTATGTTTAATTTTGCGGCGGGGTCAAGGAAATTCAGTAAATTTTCATGAAGCTATTTTGTATCTCTTTCTACTGTTTTAATAATATCAAGAATTAATTATACTTCTCAAAATTAAGGTAATACCATAAAAAATATTTATTTATTATTTTCCTTTCATCATAATATAGTAATTGATTATTTCTTATTATAAATCTAATCCAAACCCACTGCTTATCATATGTACTACATGATAGGATGGTAATGATCAACCCTAATAATAAAACCCTATCTTATGATATGTAGAAAAAGATAATAAAGTAAATTTAATAAATATTTTGGAATAAAAATGAAATAAAATATAAGAAGCTGAAAGTTAAAATATTATATTTTACTAAAATAAACTTATTTACCAAAGGTTATTAATGGGATCAAACATACTTTTTTAACTAATAAAAAAACTAAAAAATAACTTAAAATACTTGTTAAACATATTAAAGAAAGAAACTCATAAAAAATACTCATAGTAGTTGCATAAACTTTACCCTTTAATCTCTATACTTAAAAATCATATCATTTAGTTTTATTATAAACTAGTCTTGTTTGGTTAGCGTTTTTTAGTTGTTCATGGACACCAACGTGATAAAGCTGTTTAACAGGGAAATAGAAATTAACACTAAAGCATTAATCTAGTTGTTCATGGATAATTAACAAGAAAATAAAAATATTGTTCGTTGCACCAGCAACATAGCAAAAAAAAAAAAAAATTTGTTTGCTGCACCAGCAACATATTAACAGCAAAATGATAAACACAGCCTATTCACTGTCATCATCTTCCTAATCTTCCTTCCTCCTGATTATGATATCCCAAATTTTTTCATAATACCTATAATAAATAGAGATTTCATCTCCATCATCAAAATCCATTTCTTGAAGAAAATCATACCAATGTCGCACGGTTGTAAATAAATGTGATATCAATAACTGTGAATTAAGGAAGTACGAAGTAGATGAAGAGTTTTTGTTCGAATTTGAAGCCTAAGACCGTTGGTATTGTAGGGCAGTAACTGTCTAAATTTATCTTGGGCCAAGATATGAGCATTGGGCCAACTTCTAGAATTGATTGTTAACATTTCATTTTTTATGTATTATAGAGGGGGTATGAACGATTTATTTAAAGGTGATTATGTCATCTTGCATAACTGCATTTTTTAAATGTGGTTTTTTTGTGTAAAATAAGAATGATGTTGGTTTGAAGGAATGCAGTATATGCAGCATGATGTGCTACATTTGGACGATTGGCATGAACGATTTTTTAAAAATATTGTTTCAAGCATAATTATCATATAAGCAGTAACATATGAACGCTAGATATTTCATCATTGAACTTCAGCAATTAAAATTTCTATATTTTGCAGAGAAATAAAGCAAATTTGTTCATGTAAATGTCAAAGCAAATGTTAAGTTGTGATAAACTGCTAAATAATATAATATTAAGTAAATGAAATTATAAATGGAAGATATTAATGTGGTGATTAAGATTGCATACCTGGCAATGTTAAATTTAACATTGTAATATATGATATCATCTTTGGCTGTATGTTAGAATGTATATAAGTAAGATAACAGTTTGGAATTATTGCCAATAGATAGTACAATTTCTTGTTTGAAAATTTAGAGTTACCTTGTAAGATTTTTGAAAACCTCTTTGAAGACTACATTAGTAGTAGAAGTCATATTTTTTTGGTCTTTATCATGAATAATAACTTTTAATCCTTGCCTTGAATTGACCCTCGATAATGCAACGTATAATTGTCCATGGCTAAAAACTGGTTTTGGCAAATAAAGTCCAACCATAGAAAGTGATTGGCCCTGACACTTGTTAATCGTCATTGCATAAGATAGCATGATTGGAAACTGTCTTCTTAAAAGCTTGAAAGGCCATGGTGATTGTGAAGGTGACATTGACATTCTTGGGATGTAAACATTATCACCAACATTTTTGCCAAAAATGATTTCAGCTGCAATGACATGTTTGGCTAGTCTAGTAACTATTAATCTAGTACCATTACAGAGTCCTTGCGTTTGGTCTAAGTTTCTTAGCAACATTATAGGACTACCGATTTTTAGCTTGATACGATATTTGGCAGACCAGATGTGTTTAGTGAATTGAGAAAGTCAGTTGTGATTGATTGAAAATGCCAACTGTCAATGGTTTCTGACTTCTCTATATAATCAGAGCTTAAGTATTCCTTTTGTTCACCTATTAAATTTATTTGAGGTACCATACAAAGTTAAATAGAGAATAAATACTGAGTAGACCTTAGTTTTTGTAAATTTCATATGTGCATAAATACCTGGAATCAAGGAGAGTATATAATCATTGACCTCTTCAACTGTTTCATTGGTGAAACCTAATATTGCTCTAGATTTGAAGAAATCAGGATTACTGTGATGTTGATATAGATCTAGAATTGTTGATTTGACTATAGCATCAATGGGGTCATTATATTCAGTAATAAGTAGGTACTCAGGAATTTCAATTGTAGCATATCCATCATTTTGATTCCCAATAACTCCATCTCCAATATCTAGAATCCACTTTGCAAATTTATTAGTTTCTTGATCATCAATTAATTGGGCATTGCCTTGTAAACAAATGTTTTTGGTGAGTGTTAAGACTTCACAGGAAGGCCACATATATAATGAATTGATTGTTGCATTTATAATATCTGAACGACTTCCTCTTGGAATGACTGGTAGAATTTTTCGGAAATCTCCACCAAATATAATAACTTTGCCTCCAAAAATTTAATTGGGATTTTTTTTTCTTTAATAATGTCTCTTAAAGTTTGATCAAGTGCTTCAAAGCAAAATTTGTGTGCCATGGGTGCTTCATCCCAAATTATCAGATTTGTCTGATTTAACAATTCTACTAGCTGACTTCCTTGAAATATATTGCATATAGAGTCTTCAAAAATTGGCACAGGTATCTTAAATTTGGAATGAGCAGTCCTGCCTCATGGCAATAACAAAGAAGCTGTGCCGCTAGAAGCAACCATAATCACAATTTGATTTTTTGCCCTCAGTGAACTTGCTAATGTTGTCCATATGTATGTTTTTCCTGTACCTCCATATCCATATAGAAAAAACATGCCACCTTCATTGTTATTGACAACTTCCATAATTTTGTGATAAATTTTTTTTTGTTTGTCTAGAATAAAAAATAAGTTGAGATTTGATAGAAATGAAGAATTAGCGGATGTAAAATTAGAAAATACAGATGGAATTTAACTTTGTTAAATGCAATTTAAAATATACGAATTGGTAGATTACCTGTCATCGATAGAAAAAGATTTTCGAATTCTAATCTAGCCTCATCATTGTTGTAATTAAGTTCAGACAATATCAAGCTATTCTCTAGACATGATGCAGGATTTCCACCCTCAGGATATGGCATTGTAGGATAGTCTCTGAGTGATTTTTGGTTTGGATGCATAAGTTTTTCAATTTCCAATAATGTTAAATTTTTAAGTTGCTCATCATCAATGTGTAATTCTAACAAATGATAAAAGAGATAGTTAAACAATGCATATCTGTGATGTTATTCAATATAGAAAGTTACAAACTGATTAAAACTAACTTGTGTTCAAAGTTAATTTTTTTATAATGATATGCAATGTCTTCAGCTAACCAATTCCATATCTGATTCCAGAGTTCTTCAGGTTTAGTAATGACACCTGATAATAGTATTAACACAAATAATTTCCTCAAATAATTAGTTGTACCCTAGTCCTTAGCTTCTTTGATTGCTTCCACAAATTCTCTATCATCTTGCAAAAAACCCATTGCAAAGCATGCTTCTCTATATGTAGGGTATAGAACATTTTCAACTGTTCAAATATCTTCAAATGAAGTAGCTCCTTTACATGCAGTAAGCATCATTCTTAGATAAAACAATTCACCAGTGGTTGGTGGAACCCATATTAACCTGCCAATTGTATTGCCTTTCTTTCTAAGGTTCCATGATCTAGCCTTTTGGTTGTAGACAAATTTGGAAACAAATTGTGAATAAGTGAGATTTCTACCCTCTAAAAAACATTTGTTGCTATTCATCCAGGCTAAGAATTTTGATTCTAAAATACTTGGCTTTGACAGGATATCATCTATATCATCATCATCTTCATAAAAAACATTGTGTTGTCCTGGCATATGAAAATGTAATCTCTCCACATCAGGCTTTCTAGCATGTATTGGAAAACAAAAAATTCTCCAAGTAGATTCACATGGAGAAATATATCTGACAAAAAAAATCATAATTAAAAGAATTAATTAAAGAAATATTCAGTAACTTAAGTATACATGTTGAATTAATATTACCTGCAATCCACATATTCTTTAATCTCATCATTTTGACTGATAGCATTCTCAAGTGTACCATTATCATCATGAATAACAACAGCAGTGACTCTGTCATAACCTTTGTTTATATATTTAAATAGATATTTAATGGAAGTATTTTGATTACACCATTCAACATTTATATGTGCTTGGTATTTCCTCAGCAATTTTGCATTGTAAGGTACTATATATATATATTATCAATAATAACTCCATTCTTTGAAATGGTATGGTCATCATTTCTTATACGATAGATTGGATAGCCATTTGAATCTAAAACAGTTTGAGGGTGAAACATTTTTGGGTAAAAACAACTACACTTGCCTTCTTTCATACATGGAGACTTAGGTTGGAGAATTCCACATGGTCCATGTATCATATGATTTTGGACTAATGTATAGAGTTTAGGGTCATTTTCATGCGAAGGAATTTCTGCTGATATTATGTGGTCAATGACATCTGAAGATGGATATTTATTATCTGGATGTAAGAATAGCAATAAATGCACATGAGGAAGTCCTCTTTTTTTGAAATTCAATTGTGTGCATATCTGCAATTGTTAGCTAATTGTATTAATAGTGGAACATTAATATAGAAATTCTGTATAATTGTATTATATCAAGGAAAAATTAAAAAGAATAAACAAATGTGTAACTTTATAAAGCATATTAATGGCAAACTCACATGCGACAACTTTTCCAAGCAAGTGTTTTTTTGTTAAGTCAAAAAGCATCTGCTCATACTTCAATCTGAAAACACGTGAGATAAGATCCGGTCTATCTGTTGGTTTTAGATTCAAAGGTGCAAACACTCTTCGGATTTTAGGCCAATTTGGGTTACAGGTTAAAGTAATAAAAAGATTTGGAAAATCCACATGGCTGCATATTGCCATACCATCAAAATAAAGTTGGTCCATATAGCGTGGACTGCCAACAAAGGTTGACGGCAAAATCACTCTTTTTCCTTTAGAAGAGCCTTTACTGCTTCCAGCATCTAATGATGTTTGTAAACTGCAATACTTGTCAACTCTAAGTTTTTTTTATTGTTCCTAATGTAGCTAAGTCTTTCAGACTCAACCATCGTGTATGCTTCAACAATGAATTGTTGGAATATTTTTCTAGAATGCAACAAAGTTTGTGCTTCCTTTGATCTGGACTGTAGTCTATAAGCAAATCATTCTCTCATCGTTAGACAATTTCTCTTCCTTTTCCTGCTGCTAGGTGTACAACGGTGAAGTATATCAGGTCTATATCCATCTTCACCATAAGGGAAGAGTAAAGGGTATTGGAGTCCTAGATAGCTAGAGTGTAATTCATGGATTCTTTGTAATTCTCCATTTTGAGTTTCAACAATAATATCCCTTCTTGAGTCTGGATCAAAATCACCAACAATTAGAGCAGCAACTTCAGAAACATTTGGGAGATTGTATGTACGACCATCTTTCTCACATGTAGCTATCAATCTCAATTTTACATTATCGACTTGAGTATCTGCCAATTTGTCCCTGGCCATTCTAAAATTTTTTGCATGAACATTGTACTCATCCAGCATTTGACTTAAAGTTGAAACAATCTCTGGTTGAATTCCAACATGTTGACTGCAAAAAACAATATAAAAACAGATCCATTGGTGTGACAAAAAAATGTTTTTGCAATTGGAATACTTCATATTTGATAATAAAAGAAACAAAAGAAGTACTACCTCATTGTATTAACTCTATTTTCAATTTCATTCTGCGTATCAAAGATATACAATTGTGAAAATTTTGGTTGCTTTCCAGGCATTGGTAATAAGCTGCCTATTCGATGGCATGGTTGACCCTGAATTCTAATTGTAGGAGGTCCTCTACTTTCATTAATTGATTTGTCTAGCTTAATACCAGCAGACGTAAAGGCAAATATCATGTTGTATGTCCGTATGTTACACTGATAATTTTTACTATCACTCGCTTTACCATCAAACAGAAGTCGTTCAAGATATTTTGGTGGACTTTGTAATAATGGAAGCTCAACTTTCCCATCTCCACAACATAAGCTGAATTTTTGACTTGTTGTATTTCTACCTTTTGAAATTCTTTCATCATACCACATTTTTGCATTGCAATTTGTACATTGCATGGCCTGATCACCCAAGTCAGAATAGCCTGAAATTGTCTAATGAGATAGTGGAATTTAATTTAAAGGATACCAGTTGATATCCTTAACGTTATATCAAAGCTATAATTATAACCTTCAGTATCGATTGCAGCTTCATTAGTATTGGATTCACAATTTTCATCGCCAGAGACAGAATTAGAATCAGATGTTGTGACAATTTACGTTAGATATCATAGATATAATTAAAATTTGGGCAAAAAAGTGAGTAAGGATTTTCTATCATCATACCTTGTGGAGATTCAGAATTCATATCTTCTAATAAATTAGTTGTCATGACTTAAAAAATAGAGACAAATTAAGTCAAGTTGAACAGATTAATGTATTTATAAAAGAAAACATCTTATTTATAATTTCTCATCATGACATTGTATATCTTTTAGAGTGGAATCTATACTTGTCTCATGTGATCTGTCAGGCGGAGCCTTTTTTTTTGCAAGATACCTTTTCTATACATTTTGGCTTTACCTGAGGTACATGCATTTGCATGTGCATTCTTTTGCATGTTTGCAGTTGATATCAATGAAGCTCTTTGGTATATCAATTCACCACAACAAAGATTTGAAATACACAGAGACCAAATTATAGATCAAAGTAATTCCAAATGTTCAATTCTGTAATAAAAACAAAATTAAACATGCAAGTTGAATTTAAGTAGTTTCGAAAATCAGTCATGGATGAATGATCAGACTGAGCTATAAAGATATATTATATATAGAGGAGTAAGTTCTAGATATAGAATCCACTATGTGATTGATCTGCATTTTTAGAGGTAAAAAATTTAGAACGCAATTTACAACAAAGGATGGAATATTTTGTAAATTAATAAACAAATGTTAATTGACATCAACCAAGAGATGCCAAATATAAAATGCCGGTTTGGGGGATTAAATGTGATTTGACATTTTTATATAATGGATTTCATAATTAATAAGCAGATTTATCTTGGCATCCAAAATTACAGCTGAAGATTCATGCGTAAATTTTAATAAACAAATCTTAATTGACATAAAGCAAGAGATGCCAAATATCAAATCTGTGTTTGCTAGATTAAATGTGATTAGACATTTTGACAGTTATCATTATAATAAAAAAAAATCGAGCATCAAATTGAAATCACAACACAAAACTATAACTAAAGATGCAGGGTAGAGAAAACTTTGATATTGAATGTTGTCCAATCTCTCTTTAATTGATCAATGTGTCATATTTGCAATTCTCATCTCTAATAGAATCGAAATAATACTTGCCTTGAATCTGACCTCACTTAGCACTGATTATACTAAATTTCCAAATTAGCTGTGCAATACCAATCCTTGCCTTGAATCTGTCCTCACTTAGCACTGATTATACTAAATTTCCAAATTAGTTGTGCAATAACAATTTCGTATTTTACTGATTCTAATGACTTACCAATAATATTTGACTAGTAAAAGAACTGAGTTTTTAATTAGTAAATGTCAACTTATATTTTAGTTCATGTGCAATTCCCTCCAAAAAAACCTTAATTTGTGAGTTAGCTGGACTTGGCAACATTTATCAGCATTCTTGTATTGAACCGAAATAATCCTTGCATTCAATCTATCTTTATCAATTATCTTAACTCGTTAACATTCATAAGCTAACTTGAATTGATTACATACATTAAGATTTTGACAACAACAATGCACAGATTGGAATTGCATCACAAGGTTAACAAATAGAGTAATGCAAAGTCCCAAAAAACTACTGTTTCATTTAATGAAAGAGGGGAAAACCAGTTTTGTGTACAACTACAAAATCAATTTAACAAAAATTAATGTTCCAACAACGTCCTCCATGCAAAGCGTTCAAAAACCACAAAAATTGCGACGGGGCAAATATTACAATTTGACCATATGGTCATAAAAAAACATCCAAGGCAACATTTCAACAACATAATTCATTCAGGCTGAGAATGCTTGGCTAATTTGTTCGAGGAAACTTCAGCAGGTGAGATCTCAAAGTTTTTTCGCTCATTATCCAACTCATCAGAAGATACGCGCTTAGTTGGTGTCAATGGAATCCTGAGAAGAGGGTCATGATCCCCGGTAACAGACACAGATTGCTGCATAAAATATTAATTGACCGGTAAGCTAAATTCTGTTGACATCATCCAAAAATGCACCAGCAAAAACACACAACGATATCCCCAACTTACAAATTCAAACTCTGTAGGCTCACTTAAGGCAAGCATCGACCGATCATGATCAGCTGTAATAGACAGAGATTGCTGCATCAAATATTGATTGATGAGTCAGCTAAATTTTATTGCCATCATTGCAACATACACCAAGAAAAATAGAGAAAGACAATGTTAGCTCACAGATTCAAGCACTGTAGGATCGGTCGACTCAAGTATTGAATTCTCGATCTTGCAACATGGCTAGATGATATATCAATTGACAGTTAAAAAACAAATGGAATATATGCATACACTCATAATAACTAAAATAGATTTGACAAAATACAACCTCATTATCGGGAATGTTGGACATTTTAGTGTAATTGATCTCTTTATTATGTTAAAATAAGAGTGCACCCTTGTTTTAATGTAATAACGAGATGTTCGGTTTAGGCAAATTTTGGAAGTTACATGGAAGTTACTAAAACTTCCATCAATGGTTGGAAGTTACATGGAAGTTACTAAAACTTCCATCAACGGCAGTTTTTAAAAAAGAAAAAACTTCCATCAACCGCCAAAAACCACCTGTTCTTTGATCATAAATAATCATTCTGGTTCAGAAAGCATAACGGGTGACAAAACATACAAGACCAAAACAAAACTCTTGAATTATAATCTTCTGATTTTATCCGATTGAACAATTTTGGTTGAACCCCGAAATTTGATTCAATCTGAAAGTGTTATACACGACTTCAGATTTATCCAGTATTATCTCGATTTTCAAATTAACCAACAGGGAATCATATCTAGTACAACATTGATCAAGTCTAATTCATCTGAATATTTAAGAACAACAGAATTCCTGAACCTTGCTTGCACCTTCACTTTGAATGCAAGGAAACAACCCAATAGCCTATCTAGTGCTTGAGGATAGGCATTTAAATCAACACCCTCATCCTTGCGTAGAAAAAGAAGAATCAAAATCGATAGCAAGGTAACAAATGCTCAGTGTAAATTAAAAAAACATTGCATGAAAATACAATAACATACTTCTATTTTGAGCCTGTTGACTTCATCCACTGACTGACCAATTAATTGTGCACATTCACGATCCCAGATAAAAAAATTTGGTTTGTTCACCCTTGTGAGTAACCATCAACTCAACCCAATACCTGCCAATATAGATACCAGCATAAGAAAAAGTACTTGATGAACCTCATACTAATTAAACAGTGAATCAATCACCTCAGTACAGGTTGATCATTCTCTTTGCCACACGGACATGTGAACGACACAGTTTGCATGTCAGCTTTTTTATAACATTGACCACAAGCCAGATAGCACCATGAATAGTTGTCCATCACTATGGTTGTAATCTTGGCGACAGTAACACAAACAAACTCCTGTTTGAAGAAACTGACATTAGATTTTCTACAAAGAAAAGCTACAAATGAATACGAACATCACCTCTAAACTGACATTAATCTCAGAGATATTTTTTACTTCAGTCTTTGACAGAAATGCATCTTTTGATGATAATTGAGATGAGCCTGAAACCTGTGAACTCCCTTGTCCAATAGGCGCCAAAATTGCTCTAACCTCGATCCCTAAATCTAAAAGACTAAAACAATACAACAAATGCAAAAACCCAGCAAACATTACTTATATTTTTTACAATTTGAAAATACAATCACATAAGCACCACATTGCCAAAATACCTCTCTCTAAATTCTTGAATTTCCAGCACGAGGTCATTGATCATGAGTTTGGACGCCTTGAAAGAATTACTGACCGATGCCGGATATGATCCTACAGATTAGACCCAAAAAAAAATATAATCTAGCAATCATGGAAATTGAGAAATCTAACATTACACTGACCCTGTGCTTCCTTAATCCTAGCATGAGTCAAGAGAATAACGATCGGCCTTTCATCTTCAATATCATTCAAATAAGACAAAAACTGTAAGCAGTAATTTTCCCAGAGTGTACAGGATAGTACCTGGCCACTATCAGAAGGAAACAACAATTAATGTATCAGTATATCAGCAACTAATCATCATCAGTTACAAACAACAATCATACACACTCAAATTAAATTGTCAAAGATAACCTCAAATCCTTTAAATTCAAAACAACCCTCGTATTTTTGGATGACACATATCGGAATACCACTTCATCAACCACGCCAATAACATCTAAAACAACCACAAGGTTAATGTATCTTACTTAAAAAGGCATAAGCAAGCCAATTAAAATCAATCCACAAATTGTAATCAACAATCTTATCAACCAAGAGTCCAATTTTAAAATCACCAGCAATGACACTGGAAAAAGAAACAAATCTGAATTTCCTAAAAGGTAACTGTTCCATATCACATTGCGTAACAACAATAACTTCAGTAAAACATAATTTATATTCATGATCACAAACTCTGAATTTCCCATCATTCTTGATAACTTTAAAATTATGCATCACATAAGTAAAATTCTCTTTCAAATCAGCCATGCGAGACTTCAGCTGATCCTGCTTGCAAGCAAAATGGATTTCATCTCCCTACAATATAGAAAGGATATAAATACTTCATTGAATGACCAATAATATAATAACATAATTTATAATCCCAAAAAACCGCCAAAAACATACATCAGAATCAACAACTTCCATTTCGGCTTGTTCAGTCTTTCTGGGAATCCCAATGAACCAAAGATCAGTGATCCTTACAGAAAGCTTAAGAGCTTCCCTTGATCCATCTATCAATTTTATTTTATCAGCAACACGTGCCATAACTTTATAATCAGAAACCCTGAACAACAACTCCAAGAAAAATAGAACATCAGTTAAAAACCAAGCATATAGTCAAACGGGCACAAAAATAAACTACCACCTCAACCACTGCAAACCAAAGCTAACAGCCTGTCACCAACAAAACAAAGAAGAAAATTCATAAAACACACAAAAGACCACAATAAACTCCATATAAATTAGTAAAAATAAACATATGGACAAAACATCTGCACATGTGACTAAACAGAATTAACATATAAAAATCCATTAACATCAAAATTAACAAACCATACAAAAACAATCATCCTCAACTCAAACCTCAACTTTTCTCAGCCAAACCCAAACTTGGGTACAAAAGTATAATTTCCATTTGCCACACTCAAAACTAACAGCCAAACTGTAAAACAAACTACTCAATCAAAGAATCCACAACATGAATATCACCTTAGGTTCTCTAGATCAAACTCAACAAAACTAAACTGCAAAACAAAATTGGCAATTAAAAAAAACTGCAAAATCACAGCCATGCACAATACAAAAATTAGATAAAGACATTCAACAAAAAAAACATTACCTCTTGTTCTCACAACCAACCAAACACTAGAGCCAAACCAAACTGGGAAACAAAAAGGAAAATCACAACCATGCACAACATAAAAGTTAGAAAACAAATGACGAAACAAACAAACAGTTTTCCTCATAAACTTGAAAATTAAACAAACTGTAAAGCAAACCTGTCAAGCAAAGAATGTACAACATGAACAATTACCTTGGCTTCTCCCAATCAACCTTAGCAAAACTAAACTGCAAAACAAACTTCTCAACCAAAGGAAAAATGTAAAATCACAGCCATGCACAATAGAAAAATTAGACGAACACATTCAACAAAAAAAACATTACCTTTTGTTCTCACAACCAACCGAACAACAAAGCTAAACCAAACTGGGAAAGAAACGAAAATGACACAACAACAAACAACGGCATTGCACAAAACCCCCAAACCACGTGCCTAATCAAAGAGTAGAAGCTAGCTTAGCCATTAAACACATGGGACAAAAATTCCTTGCTGATCAAAAAGTTAACACGTAAACCACTTGCTGATTAAAAAATCAACACGTAAACCACTTGCTGATAAAAAAATAACACGTATCATATAGGAGCCATGCACAACATAAAAGTTAGAAAACAAACGACCAATCAAACAAACACTTTTGCTCTCAAACTGAAAATGAAACAAACGAAAATAACACAACAACGGCCAACGTCATTCTACAAAACACCCAAACCACCTGTCCAATCAAACAATGCAAGCTAGCTTATATCCATCAGACACATGGGACAACAATGTTTTTTTAGGAAAAAAACAAACACGTAAACCACAGACGTGTTGCACCCGAAGAAGAAAACAAAAGGACAACAAAATCAGAACAAACCCAGCAAAAGCCAAACGAAAGCTAAAAAGTACATGCACAACATAAACATTACCTTTTCTTCTCAAAGTCAAACCCAGCAACGGAGGAAAAGCAAACCCCAAAAGAAACTTGTCAACCAAAGAAAAACTGTAAAATCACAGCATGCACAATATAAAAGTTAGTAAACAAAGCACCAAAGAAAAAAAAACAGCGAAAAAGACTAACACACATACAAACTGAAACCAAACCAAACACAAAGACATTAAATAAAAAAACTAAACAACCCCAACAACAAAACAAAACCAAACTGGAAAACAAAAACGAAAATCACAGTCATGCACATAAAAGTTAGTAAAGAAACAACCAGAGCCGAGCCTCACACCTTCACATCCAGTTTTGCTTTCAAACTTGAAAAAGAAACAAACCAAAATGACACAACAACAACTAACGGGATTGCATAAAACCCCCAAACCACGTGCCCAATCAAAGAGTGGAAGCTACCTTAGCCATCAGACACATGGCACAAAAATTCCTTGCTGATCAAAACAATTAACACGTAAACCATTGCAGATAAAAAAATCAACACGTAAACCACCCATGTGTAAAAGCTGAGGACAAACAAAAAACACATCAAAATGATAATAAACCCAGCAAAAGGGACAGGTGGCAATTTCCTAAGAAAGGTCACACCAGTAATTTAACACATCAAAATGACAAAAAAAACCAGCAAAACGGACAGGTGACAATTTTCTAAGAAGGAGCTCACCAGTAATTTTCCTGGGGTTCTCTTTTATAATATAGTAGATTAGATACTTTAATTTCAAATATTGTTTGGTTCCCGTTACTATATAAACTTTATCTTTTAGTCATTGTTATTTGTAACGACTGAAGTATAAAAATACTTATACAAAGGTTAAAAATATTGAGTTTAAATATAGAAACTAAAAGTTAAAGTTTTTACAATTATATAGATAAAATGAATAATTTTTTCAAAAATAAATATAAAATTAATGAGCCTTGCACTGAATTAAAATGAATTTTTATCTGATAAAAATATGAGCCTTTTTAAATCAATATCTATGTCCTATTAATTAATAACATGTTGTATGGATTTATACAAATTCAAGTCTACCATTTCTCTTAACTTCAATGCTGTCATTAGACAAGATGTTGGTTTCGTGCATGTTCAGGGAATTTAATCAATCAATCAAATGAGGCCTTCATTCAATAAAGTAACAGCAACGAAAACATATGTTAGCACAGAGATCGTCCACCTATGGATGGTGAAGCTATGCGTTTATTCATTTTCACGTATCAACTGCCAAAACAGAAAGAAGGAGAGGGTTACTGACTTTTAATCTTAATTAGCCAATCATTGATTTGGAATAAGAATATTGACAATTGTTATAAATTGAAAATGAGAGTAAGGAATAGAAAGACCTACGACTATTAGGGAGAATGGGAGTGGGAGATGAAAACATAGAGTTTAGCTTTATTTCCCCCCATTAATTTAGTTTTAAAACTAGTTATTTATTTCTTACATATTTAATTTACTTATTTATTATTGATGTGACATCATATATTCACTGTTGGTCTATTTCTGTGTTAAAAAATCAGTTTAATTGTGATATTGTTTGAAAAGCAACTTCGTTTAGAAAGAAAATCTAGCCATAAATTATTATTCCATCCATCATCTAATTCAAAAAATCTGCACTAAGTTGTGAGTAGTTTGTACATGATTTGAGTTTTAATATATTTCCGAAACCTTAAAGTACAATTTTTTTTTGAAATACTTAAAGTACAGTTATTATGTGAAGTAAATGTTTACATATTTATGAAACAAACATACGTGAGGCACCGATAGAGTTCTGTAAAACGTGAATTCGGGTGTCCCCAGAACCACTTTCCAATCTTAGAGACAGGTCCCTCCTCCCTCTCAAAGCAAGCATGCCTAAGATTCAATGAAATTAAAATGTGTTACTACTATTGCGTTTTGATCATCAAAATTACTGTCCCAGCTGAAATTTGTTATCAGTCTTTTCATACCTTACATAAAATGTGTTTAGGTTGCTTAAAAGATGGTTTTGGGCCTTTTTTGGGTACACAACTGAAATTTTAAGGAGTGTTGCTAGGTGCACCCAACATTATTGCTAGTGCATCCAACATTCTAAAAAAATGGTAAAATTGCCCTTATTTGGTTTTTCTCTTACGGATCAAGTTGATCCGGAATTCCGGATCAACTTGATCCGTAAGAGGAAAAATAAAAAATTTGTTAATTATACAATATATTTAAAGATATTTATTTTGCTAATCTAATTCAATCATAATTAGCATGAATTATGATTATATATAAATATATCCTCTTTTAGGAAATTATGATTGATTGATTAGAATGAATTATGATTATATATAGATATATCCTCTTTTAGGAAATTATGATTGATTAGCATGATTGATTGATTAGCATGAATTATTATGATTTATTAGCATTAATTATTTATAATAAATCAATATTTATAATTAATGAAATAAAAATATTTAAATGTATAAATTATATTATAAAATAAATATCTTTAAATATCTTGTATAATTAACAAAATTTTTACTTTTCCTCTTACAGATCAAGTTGATCCGGAAGTCTCTTACGGATCAAGTTGATCCGGAAGAGACTTCCAGATCAACTTGATTTGTAAGAGGAAAACCAAGCAAGGGTAATTTTGTCATTTTTTTAGAATGCTGGGTGTACCTAGCAACACTCAAAAGTAAATGAAGTTTCACTAAAACACAATGGGATATGCTAGGTGCACCCAACAATATTGCTGGTGCACCCAGTAATTTTAGTGAATGGGTCATTTTGCCCTTTAAGTAAAAATTTAAAAAAGCGCCCCTCCTCCTAGAAGCACTCACTTCCCTGCCTGCTGCTTCTTTTCTTCTTCCGCGAGACCAGCGCCCCCTTCTTCTTCTCCGCGAGACCAGAGTGCTTCTTCTTCTCCTCGGACCACTTGCTGTTTGCCTTCGAGGTAGGTGTCCCTAACTTGGCATTGCTTTTATTATGCAGTTTAGTTGTAGCATTTAGGGTAGGATAGTGGAACCTTAGGGTAGAAGACGCCGAAAAAAATGGGGAAAGGAGGTTACGGTGATGTCTTCCGGAAGAATCGTGACGGCTTCTTCCGGAACTTCTGGAATAAGGTGTTCCGGAAACTTTCCGGAAGAAGGGTTCTTCCGGAAATAACCAAAGGTCATCCGAAAGAACACTTCTTCCGGAAGGCTTCTGGAACAGAAGTAGTTCTTTTGGAAAATTTCCGGAAGAAGGGTTCTTCTGGATGACCTTTGAGTGTTCCGGAAGAACTTTTCGGAAGAACCACTTCTTCCGGAAAGTTTTCGGAAGAAGTACTTCTTCCGGAAGTTTTTTTTTTTAAATATTGTTTCTTTAAAATGAATGATTATTTTATTTTTATGAATTAAGTAGGTGTATGTTTTTGAAATTTTATAAAAAAATGAGGTTTGGCTTTTTCATGACAAATGAAGTTGTTTTTTTTATAATTTAAATTGTGTATGTTTACTAAATATTTATTTCTAAATTATTTGTGTTTTGTTTATAAATGAAGTTGTTTATTGTTATAAATTAAGTTGTGTGTGTTTTTGTTTATTTTTTTTTAAATTAGTGTATTTTAATTATAAATAAAGTTGGTTATTTGTATAAATTAAGTTGGTTATTTTTGTTAATTGGTTTTGTTTATTTTTATATGATATTAGTTGAGTATTTTACAAATTATTTAATTTTAAATTAGTTATGTTTTTTGTTTATAAATGAAGTTGTTTATTTTTATAAATAAAGTTGTGTGTGTTTTGGAATTTTTTTAAATAGTATTTTTTTTTTATAAATGATATAAATTAAGTTGTGTATGTTTTGAAATTTTTTTTCCAATTTTTGTTTTATTTTTATTTATAATTTTAGTTGTGTGGTTTTTTTATATAAATAAAGTTGTTTTTTTATTAAAAATGAAGTTGTTTTTTTTATAAATTAATTTGTGGATGTTTACTAATTAATTATTTTTACATTAGTTGTGTTTTTCTTATAAATGAAGTTGTACATTTTTTTAAAATTAAGTTTTGGATGTTTACTAATTAATTATTTTTACATTAGTTGTGTTTTTTTTATAAATGAAGTTGTTTATTTTTTTAAAATTAACTTGTGGATAATTAATTATTTTTACATTAGTTGTGTTTTTTTTATAAATGAAGTTGTTTATTTTTTTTAATTAAGTTGTGGATAATTAATTATTTTTACATTAGTTAAGTTTTTTTTATAAATGAAATTTTTTATTTTTTTTAAATTAAGTTGTGGATAATTAATTATTTTTACATTAGCTGCGTTTTTTTATAAATGAAGTTGTTTATTTTTTAAAAAAAATTTGTTGTGTGTGTTTTCATATAATTTTATTTAAATTAGTCTTATTTTTTTATAAATAAACTTGTTTTATTTTTATAAAGAAAGTTGTGTATGTTTTGACCGAAAAAAATAGGTGTTCCACATGATTTGCAGATCATGGCTAGAACACGAGGTTTAGGTCGCGCTCTAGGTAGACTTATAGGCAGACATAGGCAGGATGATCATGATGCAGTTGATGTTCCCGAGAGACGTAGGCCTACTGCATCAACCCGTAAGCAACGGGTTCATCAGATGACTGCGGATGCACCTGATATGGCTGAGGATGTTCCTGACATAACTGAGGACGTCCCTGATATGGCTGAGGATGCACCTGAGATGACTGTGGACGTACAGGGTGATGATGATGCTGCTGAGGGATTTCCAGGTGGGCCACGTGACCCATCAGTGCTGACATCATTTGCGGACCATGTTGCACACACCGTTTGGAGTGGACAGGTATTTTAATTTGTTAATTATTTATCATTGTTGATTTGTTTGTCATTAATTATTTTTTTATAATTGTATAATTTGTACTTCAAATCACGAATGTTCATATTTGAAGTTGGTGTCACATGGGAGGAAGGTGACATTGATTGGGAGGCCAGTGCCTGAGATTGAAGGACTGGTTGGTGCCACAGGATTAAGTCCACTAATCGATTGTTCAGTTGTTACTGGCGATCCTGGACTTATATCTACATTTGTGGAGAGGTGGCACAGCGATACCAGCACCTTCCACCTTCCGGTAGTAGAGTTGACGATCACATTGGATGATGTGTCGTCACTCCTCCATTTGTTTATCATTGGCGCGTTGCATAGTTTTCATGCTCTTTCTGCGGAGGAGGCAATATTTTTGTTGACCGAGTTGCTTGAGGTGTCTGCTGAGGAGGCTAGAGCCGAAACAACATGATCACGTGGGGCATACGTACAGCTGGGATGGGTTCGAGACATTTATGAGATGAGATGTCAAGCCCGGCGGTGGATTGTAACAGCTCGTGCTTATCTGCTGCACCTGGTCGGTTGCACTCCTTTTGCTAATAAGAGTGCAACATATGTTCATGTGGTGCACCTAGACGCTTTTCGAGACCTAGGTTAGAGTGCTGGTTATGCTTGGGGAGTTGCCACGCTGGTTCATATGTATGACCAGTTAGATGAGGCTTCTAGGACCACCACATGACAGATTGCGGGGTACCTGACTCTATTACAGGTAAATTTTGTGTTTTTAAATATGTTACGTTCGATTATGATTTAAACATGTTTTTATGTTATGTTAACCTCATTTTTTTTGTAGTGCTGGATCTATGAGCACTTTCTAGTGTGCATCAGTGCATCACAAATGATGCATACCAGGAGACGTCCCCACGTGCTTCCCGGTGCTGACGTCGAAGGTGCATATGAAGGGAATCACAGGAGCACCATACAGGGCACGTTGTGATGCTTTGACCGTCACAGATGTGTCCTGGTTGCCTTACACTGAGCATCGGGGGGATAGGGCCTTTGAGCTGATTTCATCATTCCAGGGTCAGCTAAGATGGGGTCCTATGGTGGTCACAGCTTGACCGGAGAGGGTGCTACAACAGTTTGGTTACATTTAGAGCATCCCTCTGCCGCTTGTTAGTGCTCGATTGTCACATGATGATATAGATGACAGGTGGATGCATTTCGTGGACCACGTACTTGCTGTGGATGAGCTTTGTCTAGTGCCTGGGCAGGTATCTGCGGATTACATGGAGTGGTTTTTCTGGATATCTCACCCATTCATGATACCGACCCAGGCAGGTGACCAGCCCAGAGATGCACCTGCCGCAGACCCTGAGGAGTACATGCAGCCGCCCAGCCCCTAGGTTCCAGTGGCATTTGACCCCCCTCCACATGCAGTGGTAAGATTTTTTGCGCGTTTAATGTTTGATGAGTTGTTATTTATTTTAATTTTATAATAAATGTTTTTAATGACTATCACAGGATGATTACGACGGCTATGAGGCGATTGCACAGAGGTTGGAGCGTGTGCTCAACCTTAGGATGGTCACTGTAGGCACAGAGTTATATGATATTATGCAGGATTGCCTGACGATCGCCAGAGGGGGAGCCAGTGCTGATGGAAGTGTCAGGGCTAGACAGAGACGGCGCACAGAGCATTGATTATCGTATTTATTTTTTGTTTTGTAGTTGACATGATTTTTTGTATTTGTTACACTTTTTAGTTTAATATAGTTGACTTATTTTGCACAGTTTATTATTTTATGATATTAACTGACGTATCGATTCTGATTCTGATCGTGGTCCTTAAGCGAAGTTTTGGACTGTTTTAATTTTTTTTAAATGAAGCTAAAATCATTAGTTTTGATCGTAAGAATTACATTAAAAATAAATTTATTTAGAAAAGAGGCAGAAAATCCAAAAAAATAGGAATCGGATCCTTTTTTTGATGTTGAAGTACCCATGTTTGGGGTTTTTTCCGTGGATGTGCAAGTAGCGTAAGACATTGGAGGGGCGCTATTTGTCATGTTTGGACATCAAAGAACCCAAAAAAATTATTGCCGTTCCCTGGTTCCATCAAATAACACCTCAAAAAAGAGGTAGAAAATTCAAAAAAATAGAAATCAGACCCTTTTTATGTTTAAGTACCCATGTTTGGGGTTTTTTTTCGTGGGTGTGCGAGTGGCGTAAGACATTGGAGGGGCACTATTTGTCATTTTTGGACATCAAAGAACCCAAAAAAATTATTGCCGTTCCCTGGTTCCATCAAATAACACCTAAAAAAAGAGGCAGAAAATCCAAAAAAATAGAAATCGGACCCTTTTTTATATTTAAGTACCCATGTTTTGGGGTTTTTTTCGTGGGTGTGCGAGTGGCTTAAGACATTGGAGGGGCGCTATTTGTCATGTTTGGACGTCAAAGAACCCAAAAAAATTATTTCCATTCCCTGGTTCCATCAAATGACACCTAAAAAAAGAGGCATAAAATCCAAAAAAATAGAAATCGGACCCTTCTCAGTATGCGTAAGGTTTGAAGGTCAAACAATTAAAATAAATTATCTTTGGACCATTGAAATAACACAATGAACTTTATTATGGGATTTAAACATGCTGTAAACAGATAAAGGTTACATCAACGAAAAAGCAAAAAAATAAACATTGCATTCAATTGTTTAGCGATGTGGCAGTGACCTCGTCTTCGAATTTCACAACATATTTAGTAAAGACAGCTAAAATTTCTATTGGTCCATATTTTTTCCAGTAGTTAGATTGTACTAACACCTTCAGCAGTTCTTCGTTGGTCTTCATCTCATTAATTTCATATTTTATAAGCGTATATGAATACTCAAAGCGACCTGGTTGGCGGAAAAACAATCGTCTTACCGTTTGTGATTCGTGAATTCCAAGAGGGAGAATCATTTTAGGTGCAACTTGCTTTATTAAATCCTTCAGTTCATCGATGGTACATGTTGAAGGAATTTGAAATTTCTTAGGATTTTTTCCTGTGAACGCGCATCCAACAAATTTGTTCTGCGGTGGCATGTTCCATTTCCCGTTGTAATACAGGATCACGTCATGAGTATGGGGCATAATGCGTTGAAGTAAGTTTATTATTCCATCTGGTGTTCTTCCAACGGTGCATAATAACTCAATCGGACCAACACAAGAAAATTGATCATTACACATTAACATTGTGTTGACATCATCATCATTTATCAATTTCATACACTGAAAGCGAATTTGGTTACCTATATGGGTGTAGCTAAATTTCATCCAAAAATTGTTTGTCGGATAGCTGAAGGGTATTGTGTATTTTGATTTTTAAGCTTGCAAAATCACAGCTGTTTGGTACTCGAATGGGCACCGGAGTAGAAGTTTGGAAGTAAACCCCAGTATCATTGTGAATAATCGATCCATTTGGAAAAATGAAAGTCAACCTTGAGTTGACAATCGTCTGACTGCTAGTTTCTCCTAAAAATGTCATACTTTGTGTATCAATTGGGAGACTATGTGAAAGCAAGATAATGTGTGATTTATTAGCCGTGTCTGCTATATATATTGATGGTTGTGACCGACAGATTGCTTCACTTTGTTTACAAAAAAATAGACACGCGTGAACATGTTTCGTGTTTATGTTTCCTTCAGAATGTGTAGTCAAGTCAGTCAATGTGTTGTTGCGCTCAAACTTTAATATGCATGCATGTCATTATGTGTTGTCAATTATGACAATGATGTATGCTACACGCGTAAATGATTTTTGTTGGACCAACAATTTTTTTGCTTAACGAAATGAGTACTTAATAATATTAATTGGTTATTAATAGCTTACAACAAATTATATCGCATAATGAATACAATTACATAAACAATGCATTTTTAGTCTTCATTTAGGTCGACATAGTGTCATTTGAATGACATCAAGCTTGTGTATTGCTGCATTCTACTAATATATGGAGTTGTCCACTGCTTTGCCTGAGAATAACAATTGCTTGACCACAACAACGCTCGAGGCGGTAAGGGACAATAGTCTTTCAAATAAACCTGTTGTACATGAACAAAGATTATATCATGCGGTGACCGACTCAAATGAACCAACGAAGTCATTGCATAATTGTTATACTAACTATATTCAATGTACCTGAACAAAATGATTTCCAAACACGTGACTGACACATATCATGATGCGGTGTGCAAAAGAATCAGGTGGTGGTTGACTTCTAAGAGGAAAAAATGTCATGCTTTGTTGTCGGGACAATGATACAAGGATTACGTTATACCGTGATGCAATCACATATCCCATCTCCGTTATATCCATCCACTTGTCCACACTAACCTGAATCAACCAAACATACACATGTAAGTAATTTAAAGTTTGTTATTTAAAAAATTAACCTAAAAACATACCTTCGAAAACCCATCAACAAGTAGGGACAACTTTAATTGTTCAAATCTCTCTGTGCCACCGAAGAGGTTCATGTACTCATGCGACCACCTGCCAAGTTCTTTAATCAATTCATTACGCACTAACGACCACAAATCTTCCCCCATACCTAATAAAGCGGCAATGGACCGATATCCACAGTTACCGTCCGCTTTCACATCCACAACGTCACGAATGAAACCTTGAATGAATGGCGCAAATTGATCCAACATCGGGATGATCCTTGTTGGCTGAGGCGGTTCAGAGCATGATGCACTACGTTTGACTGGAGAGTTGCTGCTTTGAACAGAATGAAAAGCATCAACATACTCCCAGTAAGACGAATCACGCTTTGTGGATCTTTGACTTCTTTTCATCGGTTTCTTCGATGCACCTTTAGTGTTGACCTTTGACGGAGGAGGGCACATAGAGTTGTCATCAGGGTATGCAATTTCTCGAAGTTTACTCTTCAGATTTACTCTTCATATTTACTTTGCCAGACACATCAAGTTCGTCAAACCTTTTAGATATGGTCTCAATCTCTTCCTTGATGCTGACTTCCGCCTCACATAACCCTTGGTCTGAAAAGCAAAGTCTCCTCCAGAAAATATGGACTGACTCCACTGGGATGTTGCCAGCAGTATACCTAGAAAGCTCACATGCACAAGAAAGACCGTGTGTGCTTTTCATCACACAACCACAAGAAGAGAGATTGTTGTCGAGATAACGTAGACGGTCAACCTCAGAAGTAATATGATTTAAATCGTCCCTTGAAACCATTCCAAGAAGCCTCTTGTATAAGGTTTTTTTAAATACATGCCCAACCACATGCGTACTGGTTTCAAAGGATGCTTTAATTTCAATGTGTTGCAGCGTGATCATGTTGTTCATGGCATCCCAAACACTACATAGGTCTCCAAGGCTATTTTGTAATAGTCTTTTTAGAGCCCAATGAGCTTATTCAACCCTACATTTAAAATACACAACAAACATGAAAAATATACAACAATTAAATACCATTTATTAATAATCGTTACTAACAAATAAAATCAGTTCTTAATACATGTTTGTTGTTGTGTTGCCTAGGTGCATGACCTTATTCGTCCATGCTGTAATAAATTTTTCCTTGTGGGGGATAATCCATGTGTCGTTAACATAGTCAATGAACATCGGCCAAGGCGAACAAGCAACTTGAAACTTCTGAAGTGACTCAGCGAACTGTTGTTCGGATGGACAATCAACCAAAGTACTCTAGTTATCCATTACATAGTCCCAGACATTTTTTTCACTGATTAAAGATTTTCACTTTGCCTTCACATTCTTATCGATATGAAACCTGCACAACAAATTTGTACACTCTGGGAATATAGTTTTCACTGCATTCATAAGTGCTAGGTCTCTGTCAGTGACAATAACAACAGGGAGTTGATCGTTTCTTAAAAATAGGCCTCGAAATCGTTCCAAAGCCCATACAATATTATTAACACGCTCAACCTCCAGATATGCAAACCCAGCAGAGAATGTCATCGTCGTTGGTGTCACCCCAATAAAGTCAAGTAGTGGGAGTCTGTACCTGTTTGTTTTGTAGGTACTGTCTATAAAAAACACCAGATGACATGCATTGCATAACTTTACTGCATCTGGGTGACACCAAAACAGATCACACACCACAACTTCATCCTTCAATCTATGCCAATGAATGTATTGATCACGTTCGAGAAGTTTCATCAGATGTTGCATTTCGGTATCAACTCTTCTTATTGAAGAACGATATGCACTTCTTGCATTGTAAATTTGCTTTATCGTGGTGCAACTGTTGGCATTGTGTTCCTTCAACGTTAGCAAGATGTTTTTTGGTTTCACCATCGACTTTGTCATATCAGCAATAATTTTCTTTTCATCCTTAGTCAATCGCCCACGTATGGATGTCCAACTAAGAACTTGGCCAATTCATGATTGTGAATCCCACAGATCAACTTCACCATCCAACCTTCCCCTCCATGCACTGGTTTCCCACGAAGCTTGAAGGGACAACCACATTTCCTACTCCCAGTGTCTTTTCTAACGGATTCTTTATTCCTACACTTGTACGTACCACTCCTTTCACACCCAATTAAGACAAATGAACTTTTTTCTTTGCTACTGGTATTTGTGTCAGACCTCATAATCACTGCAGCAAATCCATTTTCATGGGCAATTGTTCGAGCCCACTGTAAAACATCATCTCGAGTACCAAATACCTACGACGCAACCCCAATATATTAATTTTTATACAAAACATCAATTCAACCAAATGACTCAAACTAATCAACATGATTACTTGAGACGTATTAAAAGCATTTGAACAATCGACATGTGGTTCAATCACACCACATTCTTCTTCATTATCATAATCATAATCCATATCAACTTCTTGTGACATCGCATAGTCATACGTCCATTGATCTTCGTCCATTTTAAGGACATATGCTTCATACACAAGTACATACAAATTATCATATAACCACATCCAAAAATTTACTACATATTAACTAACAAACATATTAACAGGACATATGCATCATACAGAAGTATATTCAAATTATCATATAACCACATCCACAAATTGACTAGATATTAAATAACAAACATATTAACAACTAATACAAATACATTCTAAATTTATAACTACATTATTTACTTAAACTAAACTTAACACTATAATAAACAACTAATAAAACAATTTTCTACTACAACAAAATACAATTATGTTACCTAAATCATTTAATATTATACCAAAATCATTATACCTAATTAAACCAATTATCCACAATTGAAAATATAGATATTATAAATGATAATATTCATATATATATATATATATATATATATATATATATATATATATATATAAATTTTAAAACAAAATTAAAAAAATTTGTTAAGAAACTAACATTCCGGAAGAAGTACTTCTTCCAGAAATTCAACATTCTCATTCCGGAACTACTTCCTCCTGTAGTTAAAAGTTCTTCCGGAATAGCTTTTTACTGTTCATCTTCTCTAAACAACTATCCAGAAAACGCAAAAAAAAACCAATAAATGCGTACCTCCGACGAAATAGGAACAACAATGACTAACACAACTTCAAATACGGAACAGCTGCTTCACGGGACCACCAAATCTTCAAATACGGAACAACTACTTCACGGGACCACCAAATCTTCAAAGCTTTACGGAAAAGGATAGCAATAGTAAGAAGACAGGAATGAAGGTGAAATGGAAGGGTGTAGAACAAAAAGGCAGCGCGGTAAATTTAAAGAAAACAAGACAGAGGCAAAATCGTCATTACATATGCATTAAATATTATTTTATTTTTAGTTATTATTATAAAATGAAATTTATTTTTACTTCACGTTGTTATAAAATTATAATTATTTTTTATTATATATTAAGTTTTGTAATACAAATTAAATGTTATCATAATAAATATTTTATATTTTATATAAAATATACGAAATAATTAATTTTTATGATTTAAATTATACTAAAGTGTCACACAAATTATTATTTACATTTACATGCGTGTAAAAAAGGAATTACAAATATTACTGATAATTATGTTCACTAATAATTTATGTACAATAATATTATTTATTTTATAACTTAATTTTGTTATTAAAATTAAATAATTTGAAAAATAAAAAGCTAACAAAATAGCTTCCGGAAGAACCTTCTTCCGGAAGAAGAAAGTGATATTCCGGAAGACCCTTTTTCCGGAAAAATTTCGGAACACATCCTTCCGGAACATATTCCGAAGTTCTTCCGGAAGCCCACCTTCTTCTTCTGGAAGAAGGTTCTTCCGAATGTTTTCCAGAGTGACATCTTTCAGAAATTCTTTCGGAAGAAGGGTCTTCCGGAACAGGCTTCGTAGAAGGGCAATATTGCCCATTCACTGTTTGCTGGGTGCCCCAGCAATATTGCTGGGTGTACGTAGCAACTCCCATAACTGAAACGTTAGATAATCCAACAACCACTATCACGGCTGGAGAGGGTTGGAGGAAAAAATTGAAGATGATCGAAATCCATTTTAGTGTCCTTAATAAGACAAAGGAAAAAGTCATTTTTAATAAAATCCAACAAACCGCAAAAAAAAGGATTCATGACAAACTTGGAAGTTTAACTTGTATGGACAAGAGTTTGAAGAGTTCAATCAATTATTTAAATGAAAATTGGAAAGTCGGAACATATTTTACCACTTCATAAATATTAAATATATTTTATATGCACAATTTTGAAACAAAACATAAACTATAAAATTGAAATTACTAGAGAAATATGAAAGCCAAGTTAGACAGAAAAATACAATTTTATCATCCATGAACCTGAGCATGAAAAAATAATAATTATGAATTTAAATTAAAAAGATAACCACGATAAGAAAAGAATTATGAGAAATTAACGATTTTAATTCATACACAATTTAGTTACATAACAACGCTTAGTATATATTAACAATATATAGGCTAATATTAGTTATAAAGTTGTCTAAACGGGCTGGTCCGGTTTGGTGGGTTGGGCCCACCTCGACCCATCCTTTAAACGGGTCAGTCCAATTCAGCCCACTTCCAGAAAAAGTGATCTGGCTCGACCCATCATGGACTGTAATGCTTCTGATTGTCAACTTTTTGGCTGCTTTCACGTTACGACACTTACACGATGACACTTCATTCAATGCGACTAACACAAGACTTTTCAACTCACAGGGAAACTTCCTAGAAGGTTACCCTTCCCATAATTAATTCCTTTAAATCATTTTCAATCATACAATCTTATACCTACATAACTTTCAGATCCCTTTGTTTTTGGTGTGATTCATCGGGGTGTTACATGGGTTGTGGGTTAAACGGGTTTGCCCATCAACCCACCTAAAATAAAATAAAAAATATTTTTTAAAAAAAGAAAATTCAACAAAAAGAAAATCATTTCTTTTAGAAAAATAAATTTGGATAAATTTTAAAAGTATTCGTTAAATTATATTTTTCACTATCCACACACCACAACAAGACTTATTTTCACAAACTAGAAGTCTAGAACTATAATAACAAAAATTTTAAAAATAGTCTAGAACAAAACACTAAATAAAATAATGTTGAACAATGTTACAAAATACTAAAAACATATTTTAGGTGAGTTTTATTCTAGTTCTAGTTAAATGAACAAAACACTTTAAAGTCTTAAAAAATATTACAAAATACTAATGGGTTATTTTTTTAGGTAAGTTAGGTGGGCTAACTTGGCTCACCATGGGTGCAACCTGAGTGGGTTGGGTCAAGTTTTACAACCAACTGTAAAATTTCCCCTCTTTTCTGGGCCCAATTTGGACCGTTGTGTTGCAGCAATTGACGAGAGTGTGAGCATTGCTTTAGCGATAATTGGACTTTCTAGCTTTTGCTTTCGTGTGAGAGTGAGACGAATGGAAGATTGAAGAAGACAATGGGGGCATGTGGCCGGTGTGAGAGCTAAGAGGCGAGTCAGTGAGAGAGAGGCGGCAATGGGGAGTGTGGACCATGGATGATTGGTCAGAGTGACATGAAGGGAAGATTGAAGAAGACAGTGGGGGGTGGTGGCTGGTGTGAAAGGTAAATCGGTGATAGGCGCCAATGTTAGTGGGGAAGATTGAAGAATGAGAGAGAGAGAGAGAGAGAGAGAGAGAGAGAGTCAAGATCAAGAACCAAAAACCCTAGTTTCAGTAGTTTCTAACTTTCTATTTAAGATATTTCTTATTTCTTATTAATAATATTAATTTAATTATTATATATGACCAGATCAGGTTGGGTCATAGGCTAACAATTCATAACCCGTTGCCCAACTCGAACATAATCGGGTTTACATTAGGTCAAGTTGGGTTTGACCTAAACACTTTTAAAACCCAACCCAATATAATTGGGTCGGGTTAGGTCATGGATTGACCTGGACCCGTGAACACCCTTAGGTTCCTCTGATGAAGATAACATGATATGACAATGTAGATAGCTCAACTCCACATATCCAAACACATTACCACAATACAAGTTATTTTGAAGTAACATACTTTAACATAGGTAACATGTGAAGGTTATTGTTGTGTTGTCTTAGTGTTCTATCCTTGATGAAGACTTCACAAATTCTCTATAGTCTTCATTCTAATGTTGCACACTAAATCTTCTTAAGGCATTCTCAACTTTCCACTTGTGCATCTTCTAATATAGTTAGCATTTACTTTCTAATGTGTCCTTAATGTGTGTGGCAACATATGAAAATTGATATGCTTTCAACCCCAATCTTCTAATGTGCCCTCTATATGTGTGGCAACATATGGAAGAATTGATGTTGTCTTTTAGGTGCATTCTAAGCCTTATTCTGAAGTTTAGTTTTCAAAGTCAAGTTCTTCATCATTCTAATGTAGATTGTGATGCAGTTTCATTTTGATATGTAGATACTGCATGATCTTGACTTCAATACATCATTTTGATGTAGTCATCTCAGACTCTATCTTGTCTTGATCCTAGACTGTCATCAGAGTATCATTTAGATGTTCTCATTCTTAGAGTCCTCAAGTACACCATTCAGATGTTGACTTTGAAACAGCTTCATTCTGATGTTGTCTACTCAATGTAGCCTTTGATAGTTCTTTTGAGTAAGGCCTTCTTGATGTCTTTGCAACATGGTAAAATTAAGATTTATAGAGGGAGGGAAGCACTAAATTCATCACTTTCAAATATTCTAAAACTTCTCACTTGAAAGCATAGTTAGGACATCCATTCTGAGCTTGTTCTGAACTCCTCAAAACACTTGCTATGTTTTGCTCTTTGTATATCTTTCATTTTCATATATGTTGGCTTGCATAGCTTTCTTGCATTTGATGTTGTGCTTTGAGATAGTTCTCTGATGTAGATGACAAGACACTAAATGTTCTTCTTATAGGAATACGTGGATGAGATGACATGACATACTTGTATTCCAAACATTCTGGTGTGAGCTTGATGTAGCATGTTATGCTTGCTACTATTTTTTTTATTTCTTTGACCCTTTCAATGGACAAAATATATTTTGATGTCTTCATAAAATCTAAAGAGAATTCCATCCTTGACATTCAAGCATTGGTTTCATGTCATTTGGACTGCTACAACATAAGCAATCTTCAAATCATTGCAGTTGTGTTATATTCTGAGGACAGAATGACATTTCTATCTTCATAATCAATTTCTTCCAAGATCTAAGCCTTATTAGCCCATGAATTATTCATGAAAGATGTATATCTTTCTCTTATATTTCCACATCCATTGAGATCATCTAAAATGGACTTCTATAGCTCAAGTAGTTTTCAAATTACTGCACACATATCAAGCTTTCCAAGCAAACCAGAGTCTACAACTTTAGGCTCAATTTTGTCCATGATCCAGGTTGTATCAGACCACAACTTGTTCATGAAAGTTAAAGAGACTTCTAAGCTTTCCACAACCACCAATAACTACTCAATTGCATTTCTAGAACTATACATACAATGTCTAAAATGAACTCATTCTATTGATGAAATTCTATTATGAGTGTGTTGCAACAATATTGTTCTTCATGTCATGTTTATTATGCAGATCTTCATGTCTGTAACATTTTTCTTGTCTTTTAGTTGCTGATTACTTCTCATGGCTAGAAGTTTTTCTCTTCATTCAGTGAGCATGATGAGTTCTTCATTGTAGTACATAGCCAATGACACTTTGAGTATTCATTTTGAGTGACTTATGAAAACCTTGAGTTTGCTTTAATTGTCTTTCTTTACAAAAAATTTCTTCTAAATACACTTAAGCAAACTCATCAGTAGGCATAAACTTAGAATGCTTATGATTTGTGTTCAGAAGGTTTGTCATAATTAAAACACCAAGGGTTTTGGACTCAACGCAATGATTGTCCTCATAAACTAACACGAGACTTTTCAATGTGCTTTGCCTTCATTCACATGCTTTTCGGAAAGCTTCCTAGAAGGTCACCCATCTTATAAATACGCTAAACCAACACATGCTTAATTGTGAAATTCTTGAGTGATGGATTACCAAAAAGTATATGCATCTTATTAGTATAGGTAGTACCGATTAATTCCTTTAAGTCATCCTTAACTGTACAGCCTCATACCTCATAGGCTTGGATCCCTCTTATTTGGGTGTGATTTGATTAGGGTGTTACAAGCCCACCAACTTCCGCCTAGTTCATCCTCAAACCACACCGTACTAGGAGAAAGGTCTACTTAGATACCATTTGTAACGCTCTTGATTGTTGACTTCTCGGCGGCTCACACATTACAAAACTTCACATGATAATGCTTCACTCAACATCCTTGTTGTCAGAAACTTCCACCGATCATAACCCCCTCTGTAGGTAGCCCTTTTTCGAGACCTCGACAATTTGCTTCGACTATTTTCAAGATCAATGATTGTGCCCACAAAGCAACATAAGACTTTTCAGCATGCTTTGTTCTCACTTACATGTTTTCCAGTAAACTTACTATAAGGTCACACATCCCATCCCTGAAGTCACTTCCCAACCTATTCCTAAAGATGCACTTACAACAATCATCGCTTCCAATACTCCACGAGAAATAACCCCCTTGACCACAGTTTCTCTAATTGGTGTGTTTGAAGAGCGCCTTTAAGAGCTATTATGCCTTCAAGAGGCCAACAAGGAAGAAACTATCGAGAAAAGTTTCCTTGCTGAATGCATGGAAACCAATTTGCTGATAAAGAATACTTTGGAGTCATCCCTCAAGTCTTTCAACGACTCGGTGCTATTTAACATGAACTTGTTAATGCAACAATGACTGCCTCAAACCATCCAACCACCTCAACCTCCTCCAACTACTATTCCTTTACTTGCAACCACTAAAAATCCTATGCCTGCACCTTCGCCTTCACCAATGAAATCACCACGATCAAACCCTCCACCTCCGTCCACTGAGGGTTGACAATGATGTCCCAAGTTATTTTCCTTTTTCTCTTCAAACTCATGTTTTTTTATAGTGAAAAAGGGAGAGAAAGTAGAATATGAATTTTGATTTATAAAGCATTTGTACTATTTTTCAAGTTTAATAAAACAAGTGTTCTGGTGGTCACATATGTGCGCTTTCATGTTTTTTAATTTCCTACACATATACCGTGTATGTTTTGATTAATACATATTCTATGCTACATGCATAAGATAATGAACTCAAGGAGAGTCTCATTTATCTTCATATAATCTGCTTAATCATTTTGATAACATAATTGCTCTAATTCTGCAATACCTGCTCTGATTATGTTTTTGAAAATCTCTTTATACTCTGATAATTAAAAATTTTGTTGAGTGTCAAAGATATATTCTTCAGAGACACAAACCAAGAGTAAGTGGTGTGCAATAGTACATCCTAAACTTCTCTGATACTCTGATCTTAATTTCCTTATCTTATCCTTTTGATATTAAAATTTATATTGCTTGTCATCATCACAAAGGGGGAGATTGTTAAGTTTGGTTGCGTCAAAGTCACATTGGACAGTACCAAACAATTAAATTCCTAAGGTTTTGAGGTTAACAAAGTATAAATTTTATATATTAAACTTTCGTTCTTAAGCTACATGTTCATATATTAAACTTTATACTGCTTCAACATCCAATAATGAGAAAACAAGTGTTGCTTTAGCACTTGACTCACAGTACAAAAACAATGAAACCATTACTTGATTCTTAAGTACTAAAAACAATCATCAGAAAGTAACATCCATATGCTTAGTAAGAAACTCGTGCCATAGCGCACAAAAGGAAATATTTAAATTGTCTTGTCTTGAAATTCTTAATTCCTTTTATCTTATATTGTTAACATTTCTTTCGGTCCATACAATAAAAGTCAGCTCTGAGCATTGGGTGACACTGATAGATTGTACTTCTCTGAAGATATGTTGCAGAAAGTGTTTGTGGTCCCTACTCTCTCTTTGCATAGTAATGACCTCGTGTCAAGCACCAAAGCTATTAGACAACGGCTAGCTGAGATCTCTCAACGATCGAAGCTCTGAAGTCTATATAAAGCTTGAAGATGTTTGTGTTAAGTTAGTTCAATCATAAGAAAATAATCTGAGACCGTCAGACCCTAATTCCGTCCAAGTGCAAAATAAAAAAATATAAAAAAATAATCCTAATAATAATAAAAATAAATATATATGAAAAAAATAATGATAGTAAAAAAAAGAAAAAAAATATCCCAAAAGGACCTAATGGACTCTCTTAGGTAAAAAAGGATAGAAAGAGGAGTAGTAAAAATGGAGAGGGGGGAGGGGGAGTCTATGTTTTTTCACAGAAGAGAAGCACGGATACCGGGGTGCAAAAAGTGACCAATCTAGTAGTGCCATTTGGCTTCGTGGCCAAAGAAGGAAGAGAGCTCTCTCAGGTATCCCTTTATTCCTTCCCTCTCCTTTGCTCCTCTTTCCTATTTTCTCTTTCATTTTCTTAATTCTTTCTTATTCATTTCATCTCATCCGTGAGCACCTTGGCCCCTGGTGAGATCCGTATAGGTTATTTTTGTTGTTTGTTGCTTATCATTTCATTTTGTTGTTAGTTTATTCAAGCATTTCATCATCATCTTCCTCATTTGTGGTGTTTTGTTTTTTTTACTAGCTCTGACAAGGCATATGCGTTGCCTTTCCCGTGACCCCGCCGTGGCGGTGAGTCTCCCTCGTACCACTGCCGTGACCTCTAGCCTTGTCATGGTGGCTCAAGGTCATGCGAGTTGGTTCTTTCTCACGTCTCTTGCTGTTTGACTGGGGTTTTTGCAATCATTTGCGACCTCCAGTGTCGTGGCTCCGCGTCGCATCGCCGTTGGCCTGGTGGTCGTCTCGTGCCATCGTGCCTTGCGCCCGATGGCATCAATGCCCAGACCACTCTCCATGGTGGTGCACACCTTCAGTGTCGTTAGGGTGCTGCCGTTGCACCTAGGGTTTTCCAACCATTTCCTTGCTTGCAGGTTGGGTCGAGTCGCCCTGATCCGGTCACAACCATAGCCCAATCAATATAAAAAGAAATGGGCAGGTGGACCTAGTTTGTAAAAAAGAAAATAAAAGTAATACTACTAGTTACACCCCCTCCTTTACACACATACCCTTTTTTATTTTAGGCCTAGCTTATTTTCGATAAGTCTGAAATAAAATAAATACTACTAGTTACAACTCCCTCATTTACACATACACCCCTTTGCATTTTGGGCCCAATAGATTTTTGTTAAGTCAGAAGTTAAATAAATATTGCTAGCTACTCCCCCTTTATCCATGTATGCATCCCTGTCACCTAGGCTGATAACCAGGCCCGCGATGTCAACACTCCATCAGTGTTTACTATGTCAAATTCAACCCTTTGACTTTGACCCCCCAAAAGTAATATAATAATAATAATAATAATAATAATAATAATATTAAATAAGTATACTAATAGTTAGCTCTTTATTTTAGTTATTGTTTGTCTCTATTATTTGTTTTATTCTTCAGGTTGATTGTCTTATTATTATCATTGCTTAATTAGTTAGTTTAATTAATAATGAGTCGTAATATTTTCCGTTACTTATTTATTTTATCTTCTCCCACGTTTCAACCACATACCCTTAATTACTAAGTATAATCCCCGCTTCTATTCTATCCCTTTTCATTCCCATTTGATTTATTTGTGCACTCCTTGCCCATTTAATTAATTGCATAGGGCCATGTCAATTATTTTATTTATTTTTGCAATTCCGAATTAGTATTTGCACTTTCATTTCGTGCACTCCATGCTAGGTCTCCGACTTGCTTGGTGGTGTTTCATTAACGTGTGAGTAAATTTTTGAGTCTCTGATTTGCTTGACTTCACAAAATTTACCACAAAATTAAATTCTTTTCTAAAATGGTAAAAATACTCAAGTAAATGATCACTCAATTCTCCTTTTTCTTAACAAAAATTATACATTACTCGAGATCGTTTCAAGGTCCAATGCCTTAAGTGATTCTCTCTGTTGTTTTCTTAAAGTTCAACGTCTTTTCAAGGTCCAATGCCTTAACAACTCTTTTTCATGCAATTAAAACAAATCTTTCAAAAGGATAGAATCAACCCAACACGCAAGCTGTTTTCTTCCCAAAGAAGTACGTAAGTCTGATTTTCTTGTTGCACTTGGGGATACGTAAGAGCAAGGGTAGATAAAATCCTTTCTTTTCAAAAAATTAAAAAAAAAACTTGTTTTCTTTTTCTAAATAAAAATATATAACAAATACAACTCATGTTCTCAAGGAAAGATAACTAAATAAAATGTCACTTTTATTTTTGGCATACTCGATTAAAGGGTGTGGTCTTCATGATGGACGCGTGGGGTGCTAACACCTTCCCCGTACGTAAACAACTTCTAAACTCTTTTTCTCAAATTGTAGACCATTCCTTATCTCTTTTGGTTTTCCTTACGTTTTCCTTAAATAAATATTGGTGACGACTCTCCAGTTTTCTTTTTTTAAAAAAAAAAAACCTCTCTATCTTTTTATCGTCGTCCTATCGTGACCCAGGTTGCGACAAATAAACAAATAAGTGTTGTAACACTATCAGTTTATTGGACAAATGAAACTTGAACAAATCGAGTGAATCTTAGCTTTGCTAAGTTAGCAAGTTTCATTGTATTTGAGATTATTGAGTAAACACTCTTTGAGTGATTAAGAACACATTTTCTATCAAACATATATTGTTTGTGACTTAATGACAAAGAATACCTGAGTCTTAATCTTAGGGGGAGACTAAGTATAGTGCCAGGAGTGGCCTAGAGAGTACTCACTGTAGCCAGAAGTGACATAGAGAATACTTGGTTGTAATCAAAGAATTGATTAGTGAAACCCTTCAAGGTTTGAAGGAGAACTAGACTTAGCCCAAGAGTTGGGGTGAACCAGCATAAAACCTTTGTATTTTCTTTATTGCTTCTATATAACTAGTCCATTTCTATAAATTAGTACAATGTTGTATCCAAGTTTTGTGAACTGGTTTTCTAAGCACAAAGTAATTTCAAGCCCCTTGGACAAAGCCCATTGTCCATTGATAATTGTTTGAGAAAAACTTTTAAAAGTTTTCGAAAGATTAAGTTTTTATTCATTACACTATTCAGCCCCCCTTCTAGTGTGTTTCAGGTATTTCAGTGCATCTGGAGCTGATATTTGAGTGTTGGTTAGTTGATTTATGTCATGAATTTGTTTCTTGGACACAACATATATGCTTCTTCACAGGCATTTGATGATATACCTATCTTTGTCTATTATGCCCCATCAATCAGGTTATTTCTGCTCATAAGGGAGAATTTAAAACTGGATATGAGAGACGTGGACAAACTCATGAACATGTCCAGCTTGCGAAAACGCTAGGTGTGGCTAAGCTTTTTGTTGTTGTCAATAAAATGGATGAGGATATTGTGTAGTGGTCAAAAGAAAGGTTCTCTCACTTTCTTGCTACACACACACTCCTTCTATGCTTATATGCCATTTTAATGAGATTTCTTGTTGCTGATGTACCACTAGGTATGATGAAATTGAGTCAAAGATGGTTCCATTTCTAAAGTAGTCTAGGTATAATGTAAAGAAAAGTATCTGCCTTTTATTTGTTTGAGAAAATGTTGGGATTTATGTTTCCTGTTTTTTAATTCATCTGTTTTTTAATCGTTGGATGTTGGTGTGAATGTGTGATTTATAATGAGCAGGCTATTTAGCTTTTACATGGAGAACATGCATTATATCATATACTAAAAAATGTAATTTGGAGGGACTGTTTGTCATTTTCACTCTTTAAGCTTGTTGTCTTCTTGAGTGGGAAATGTTTTGTCTTGCTTAAAACTGCTAAAGTTTGGGACAAGTTGAATATGATTAGTAGTTTATTTGCACAAAACGTTGAGCAGGTTTGAGATCCTATATATTAAGTTCCATAAGGATGGGGGATGATGTTGAACCTAGTGTACAAAATGAACAACTTGTTTTTTGATTTACAAAAGTAAGAATTGAGATTCAATGGCCTTTAGGTTGTGTGAAGGTTATTCTCTTTCTGCTCCACATGTTATCTCTATGGCGTAGGATTTGAAAAGCTTGTGAAAATGGACATGGAAAGCCCTGTGTTTCGAAAGCATTTCTTAGCAAGAATTTATTTTATGTATATATCTTGACCAGTTTAGTTGATCACTTAATTGTGTAAATGAAATTATTTACTAATTATTTATTTAACAGATAGATGTCTTGTTTTTATCGATATCTGGTCAAAAGAGTACAAACATGAAAACAAGAGTGGATAGTGTTTGTCCATGATGGAATGGGGCTTGCTTTTTTGAGGTCCTTGATGCTATTGAAGTTCCACCATGACCTAGCGGTCCTTTCAGGTATTGTCTTTCTGACCATCTTGTTCCCACTTTCGAGGTCCTTGTTGTTTTATTTCAACATCTTTGCTAAATTTTTCAGGATACCAATTATTTACAGAGTCAAAGACACGGGGGCTGTTGTTATGGGAAAGGTTAAATCTGGTACTGTTAGTGTGGGAGATTCCTTGTTGCGCATGCCAAATAAGGTAGTTTATTTATTTATTCTTTAGGTTGTTGTAAGCTTGTTTAACACGAAATGGGTGAAAATTGCCTATGAACTTGCAAGATAAAGTAAAAGATGTTGCCATATTTATTGATGAGGATCGTGTTAAATGTGTTAGAGTTAGGTGAAAATTTACGGATTAAATTATCGAAGAAGAATAGATATAATTTGGGTTTGTCATGTCTAGTGTTGGTAAGGATTTTTTCCCCTCTATTCATTTAAAATTTTGCTAGACATAACTAGTAAATTTTGGAAGAAGATAATTTTTAAGGGTGTTGTTAACTAATGTTTTTAAGACATTGGTTAAGGAGTTAAAAGGAGAACATAGGAAAATCCAAAAAAAATCATGAGGTATAGAATTTTACACATCTTAATAAAAACTTTTCTCTTTTAGTTTTTTAATCAATGTCTCAAAAGCACACTGATTAGCATTTACCATTTTTCTTAATCATAGCAATTAATTCCGGAAAGCGGTGCCAAGGGGTTGGCAATAGATGGTGGATAGCAATATGACTGCTATGCTAACATTATACATATGTGCTCTATGGGGTTTCCCTTTTGCAGCTAATCCAATACCAACACTCACTGAGTTTGTTACTCAGTTGGTGATCCTTGAATTGTTAGACAATGTATGCATTTTTTTCTCCCTCATCTTCGACATTTGGATGTTAGCTTTTTAGTTTTTATATTAATTAATTAATCTAGGACATTAAAATCTTTATATATAATCTATAGGCTATTTTTACTGTTGGGTAAAAGGCTATTTTGCACATGCACTCTGCGGTTGAGGAATGTGAGATTGTTGAACTTTTACAGCAAATTGATACAAAGACACATAAGCCTTTGAAAAAGAAAGTTCTCTTTGTGAAGACTGGAGCTGCTGTATTGTAGCGTGTTCGATCAAGTGCATTTTTTATTTTTTATTTTTTTGCATTGTGAATCTAGAATCTAATTTGTCCTTTTTCCTTTTTATTAAAAAAATGCAATGGTTGGAGTTGTCATAGGTTTGAGTTGTGGAATTACCTTCTTACCATACAAGATGAGACTCCTTGATATAGATGAACATGTGACTTTCATATTATTAGCATAACATTTTAATCAATTGAACTAATAGACCAATTATGTTAAAATAATTAATGTCATTATATGTAACACTAAAATTTTAAATGTATATTTAATGCACATGTAAATTTACATAATAAATTTTGTGACAAATAATTTTTATCTAATAATTAATTTGTTTACATATATAAATTGTAAATAAAAATCATAGATTTAATAAAAATTTAATAAATTTACTAATGTATTTCTTAACCTTATTACAGTTAATTTTGATCTAATAATGTATTTGTTTACATATATAAACATCTAAATACATCATTCAATTAAATACCAAATTTGTTTAATTTTCAATCACTATGATAAATATCTAAATACATCATTCAATTAAATACCAACTTTGTTTAATTATCAATTGTTCTAATAAACATCTAAATACATCATTCAATTAAATACCATATTTTTTTTAATCTTCAATCATTGTAATAAACATCTAAATACATCATTCAATTAAATACCAAACTTGTTTAACTATTAATTACTGTAATAAACATCTAAATACAACATTTAGTTAAATATCAAATTTTGTAAATAAATTAAATGTATAAAAAAAAATCTAAATAAATTATATATATATATATATATATATTTAAAATATGCACATCTTCTTCTCCGGCGACGAAAAATCACTGAACTTCACCGTATATCCGTAAACAACGCACGTACACTCCCGACGACAATAAACGCTCACAAAAGAACACAAACAGAAGCAAGTTACACTATGGGAGTGCGATTTTACAAAAAAAAAAAAAGCGTTATAGAAATGAAAAAACAATATGTTATTTATAACGAAAATACTCATAAGGACATTTTTGATATTTTGGAAAACTGTTGGGTGTACCAACAAAAATGATGGGTGTCCCAAGCAGTTTCTAATGTTTTTTTTTACTGATTTTCATAGTCTCAAATCGAGAGGATCAATTTGTTATTGATGGTAGTTTGATTTCTCTGTATTTAGTTTCATTCTATTATTATTATTGTTGTTGTTGCTAATATCAGTTTTGCCAAAAATTGATGCTATATAGCACTTTTAACATTTGTTTTTTAGAACCAATGTAGAAAATACTTTAGAATACACACTTTTTGTCACATTTCTACATCGATTTTAGCCAGAACCGATGTAAATAATGATTTTCAATATCAATTTTATGTTGAAAAAAATGTCTACTTTCAATGATGATAGTTTCAACATCGGTTCTAAAGCCCTTTTATGTAGTAATGTAAAGAGTCTTAAAGACCTCACTAATTGACTGACTACAATGTATTTAACATTTTTTTCTCTCAAAGTTGTTTTCTTTTTGGCAGGGCATGCTCTATTTCTATTTTTTTTTTAATTTTTTCATTTTCTAGAATTGGATTGAATGATTGTGCTTCTTATGGGCTTTCTTGATGTATTCCATGTGGACTTTTGGTTTTATGTTCCACACTTGTGGTGTTTTTGGTTTAAAATAATATCATATCTTAAAGGTTCTTGGTATAATTTATTGAGGGATAGGTAATAATGGGTAGCCGAGGTTTTATGTTTTTATTACTGGTGAGGCAAGGGGCACTGATTGTATTGATATATTTTCTATTATTTTATTTATTAGAAAATGCCTTTAAAACAAGGTACCTGAACTAATAATACGAAACATAAAGAAGACTCTGAATGTGTTTTCTTGTGTTCAACTTGATCCTAAAAATGGAAAAGCTTAGAGTACAATAGAATTTGCTTGTATAGAATTATTTCTTTATTGTATTGAAAATACGAAACCACTTAGTTTCTTTTAGTGTATTTATTGTTTTTATTTTGAATCCTCACACATTTAATTATTTAAAGTCTCCTTTTCTATTTTGGTTCCATTCCATCTTTATTTGTCAATTATATACGTGTTAGTTTTTAATTGTGAAAACTACAACTTAGAATTTTACTCATTATAATAATTTATGATATTTTATTTTCAACAACAATATTTTCATTTGTGTTTAAATAATATATAAATATCATTAAAATAAAAATATTTTTTTATTAAATTTTGCAATGATATAGATAGTTAACAAATGATTGTTAATGGCATCAACTTTTTATTATTAAGAAAATATAACAATAATTAATCTTGGTAACAAAAGACTTTATTGTAACAACTTTAGTTGTTGCGAAAATGTATCATATCATAGCGTGATATTAATTGTTAAGAAAAAATATCTAATCGTAGTGACTATAATTGATGACATATAATGTTTTTGCAATAAGAGAAGGATTAGGAGTTGAAACCCTATTAACTCACACAAACCCTTGATAACCCTAACCTATACCAGAATCTATAAAGAAATCAAAATTTGATTGAATACACCTTGATGTGCAGATCACAACATCTTCAAGCTCTTCCTTTGATTATCAACTCATGATGAAAAATGAATGAATCTTGATCAACTTGAATCACTTAAAAAAATGCAAAGTAATTCCCTTAGATGACTCTTAGAATGTGTTTTCTAAAAGATAAGATTGTATCATGAGTCACTAATTAGAAACAATAAGTGAGGGCATTTATAATTTTAACAACTAAAACTGATTCAATTGATTATAAAATATGATAATCGATTAATTCGTTCAAAACCCTCTTTGTTTTGCATTTTCAGAAACATGGTAATTGATTACAGAATGTGGTAATCGATTAAGGGATTGATTAAGGGACTGAGGGTCTCTTAAGTTGTAAGGATTCCTGAACACAAGGGATGGGTTGTCCCTATGTGGTTCAAACTTTGTAAACAGATTTTTACAAAGGGAGTGGAAATCTCAAGTGGGTTGCTTGAGTACTGGATGTAGGCACGGGCTTTGCCGAACCAGTATAAAAATTGTGTTTGCATTCTCTCTTCCCTTATCTCATTTATTTTGTTGTAATCAATTTTGTCTTTCATGTTTAAAGAACATTATTAAATTGATTGTTGCTTCTTCTGCATTCTGAACCTATCTCTTTTAGAAGGGGGTTAAAAGTTTGTTAGTGGGAAATTAATTCACCCCTTCTTAAGATTTCTGAGGCCACATGTCCAACACCAACTATACACCACCCAATGTTGCACAGGCTCCCGATGAGAATGTTGATAACTCCGCTCTCATACCCATTGAGAGCCAACAACCCCAATCTGGTCATGTACAGGTCCCTCAACCCATGGGAAAGACACATGAAGTACCCTGAGACCACACTCTAGTCGACTTCGAGTCTCACCTCGGATATGCCACTGAGGGGCAGACATTTTGTGGCGTACCCCTGCCAAACACTTTGGGAGGCCTCAATATCGCCCACAACCCCAACCCTTACATTTTGCAATGGGAGGAGGGCCTTCTGCTATGGTGGAAAGGGAGAAATTTGATCATATAGAGGAAAGACTGAAGGTCATTGAAGGAGGCGAAAATTATGCCTTTGCTAATATGGCAGAGTTGTGCCTAGTGCCTGACGTGGTCATTCCTCCGAAGTATAAGGGGACTACTTGCCCCAAGAATCACCTGAGGATGTACTGCAAGAAAATGGGGGAATACGCGAAAGATGAAAAGTTGTTGATGCATTTCTTCCAAGAAAGTCTTACTGGGGCAGCCGTCACCTGATATACTAATCTGGAACCTTTCTGGGTTCATTCCTGGAAGGACCTAATGATTGCGTTTATTAGGCAGTATCAGTACAATTTTGATATGGCTCCGGATAGAATGCAACTACATAACATGTGTAAGAAGGAACATGAATCTTTCAAAGAATACGCCCAAAAGTGGAGGGATCTGGAAGCTCAAGTAGCGCCCCTAATGATGGAGAGGAAGATGATAACAATGATAGTAGACACGTTACCGGTGTTCTACTATCAGAAGATGGTGGGCTACATCATTTCAAGCTTTGCAGATTTAGTGTTTGCTGACGAGAGGATTGAAGTGGGTCTGAGAATAGGCAAGTTTGATTATGTTGCTTCAATGAATAGGAAGCCTGGGGCAAACGGAGAGAATAAGGAGTGAGAAACCCATGTTGTGACTGTCGTTCCTATAGGGCCAAATTTCCACTAGCTCAACAATATCAATACTCAGCCAACATTAGTCCTTCTTATTACCCACCATTCTACTAGCCAAGAACACCCAATCATCCATAAGGGCCGCCCCTAAATTGGCCACAAAACCCGCCTGCTGCACATTTGAGGCCAAACACCACCCTTAATATGAACCAAAACACCAACCAGGGAAGGAATTTTCCAAAAAATAAGCCTGTAGAATTCACCCCAATTTCGGTGTCATATGCTAACTTACTCCCATACCTACTCAATAATGAAATGGTAGCCATAATCCCAACAAAGATTCTTCAACCTCCAATTTCTCGAGGATACAACTCGAATGCAACATGTGCTTATCATGGAGGAGTTCTGAGGCATTCCATTGAGCATTGTATGACCCTGAAACATAAGGTGCAAAGTCTAATTGATGCACACTGGCTAATATTCGAGGAGGATAATTGCTTTTGAATTCTGATGTTGTCGAGTGATACTGCACATGATACTTGGGGCAATTTGAAGGTTGTTGTTAGATGTCTCTAATGACTCATTAGGATTTTCAAGTTTATGTCATTACTCTAAACAACAGTCACAATGCTAATAATATGGATAAATTTGATGTCCTTGCCTCTCATTCTCTCACAATTACATTTTTGCATATTTATTTAACATTCACTGGAATGTGAATGTACGTCGTTGGCTTATTTGCTCAAGTGACTTATGTTCCTAAGTTGATCTCCAAGTCTGTTCAATCAAAAATTACTCGTTTTACACATTTGGTGGGGGTGTTGTAAACGACGAGTAAAGTTAATCACCAAAAAAAAAAGAAAAAGAAAAATGTTTGATTGACTGTGTTTCAAATAAAAAATAAGAAACACAGACATTCATGTGACCTCATTTTATCATTCTTAAAAGTTGTCTTTTGAGAGAAAAGTGAGTTCTCAAGAACAAGAGTCATTCGACTTAATTTGTCAATTGAAAATCTTCTAAATATTTCTCGTCCTTGAAAATGCATTTTCGAGAACCTGCACAGTTTCTTTCATTTTTCCTTGCTACAAGGTCATTACAAAAGACATCCATAGATACCTCAGAGCCCTACACTGGGGAAATGAGAGGCACTATGCATGAGCCTCAAGCAAACCTAGGGGCAGATCAGAAGTTTTCACCCGATAGGTTGAAAACCCGAAAGGGCAGCCTAGGCAAAAATTAGGAAAGAAAGAAGAAGGAGCGTGTTTATCAGAGGTTTGGTCCCAAAATCCAAACTGCAAAAGTATCCTAGTGAAGATTTGAAATGACACATGACCATGTTTCTTCATCCCAAACACTGATTTATCCCTTGCTACCCCTTCCAAGCCAAAGCATATTTGAAAGTGTTTACAAACTCTTTTGAATTAGCTTTTGCTTTAGCCTAGAGAGTTTTGGTTGAGATTTCTTATAAGGGATATTCTTGAATTGATTCTACTTTGATCTTTCCTTCTTGGTTCGACATTTCTTTCTTGCACTTTGCTGGTTCGAATTTACTTCCTTATATAAGCCTTGGAGCTAGTCATTTTTGGATGTTGGAGGTAGAATTTTAAAATCCAAATGTTGTATAAGTTGTCCAAGTTCACATGGTTGGTAGTTAATGTTTGTCTTCTCTTCAATGTCTTCTATAGCTTGTAACTCTCTGAAAGTTACTTCTTTGTCCATGATCTTTTCTTCCACTGTCAACTGCATGCACATTTTAAACTTGAAAAGTATATGTTGGTGCTTATTTTTGGTCTTAGTGGTTTCTCATGAATTCTTGAGATTTGTCATAGAAATTCTTCTAAAGATTGTCCTACAACATGTCTTCTGGATACACTTGATTATTTTAGTGCTTATGCTTCAACATTTAGTCTTTTGGTTGCTTATTTTGGTCAATACTTGATGATGTCTTTGAGAGACTTCTAGAGAACTTTTAGCTTCCAAAAATGCTTCAGGACATTTATGCATGCATTCTGACTTGTAACCTTTAGTGTGTGTTTTTGGATAGTGTAGACTCTTCTATCTTCATCCAACTATTTTGCAACGCATCTTGTGATGATCTTTGAGTCATGTGTAGCTTCTAATATCTATCTATTGTATAAAGATACCCCCAAACTCATGCCTCTAATCATACATAGCTTCAAATATCTACATTTTGATCAAGAAAACACAACTTTCTTTTTAGGTTCTTATTAACTCTCCTTCTGCTAGCGCTTCTTTTAAATTAATAGAATCTATGTCTGGAGTGCTCTTGTTGTAGGCCAATACTTTACAACTTTCTTCATGCTTTTGAATTAAGTCTTGTCTTTTAAGGAACATCTCAAAGCAACCATGAGTAGCTAAGTTCAAAAAACTTATGATTTACTTCTTGAAAGTTTTTTGTCGTTAAAACTTAATCTTTAGGAGGGACTTTTTTTCAACACTTCTATTAAAGGTGCTTACTAAGGGAGGAAGCTTAAGTCATTTGAATAGGGTCTTCAGTTCCTGTATGTAAATGGATTCTAGTATGACATTATGCTTGATATTGTGTTGTAGAATCATGAAGCCCAATTTTCCATAAATCCTCCCTTTTAATCTTGTCTAATGATCTTAAACACTTTCTTCACTTTTTGCTATATAAAAAATGTTGACCGGTTAGTTTGAATTGACTAGCCCTTCAATAGTCATATTATCTCCATGTCTCCCAAGATGTTGAAATATATTTTCAAGAAAAGAAATATGAACATTATTTCAGTTCAGAAGTGTAACCTTGAATGCTTGTGCTATTAATAGATGTTCTTTTTTTATCTTTTGTCTTGGTGTAGTTTAATGAATGAACTGGTGGACAAATTTAATATTGCATATGATTGGCAATGCAAAAGGTGTGGTGATGTGCTTTTATGTGAGAGTTGCTTGGTTACTCATTTATGGTGGACATCCTCAAAGCACTTTTCCAACTTTGTAGGCAAATATGTTTTTTAACCACTTTTTGCTAGTTAGGCACACATTATTGAAGCTTTGTATTGCTTTGGTTTAAAGAGAAGATCAATAGGGGGAAACAAAAAAAGGAATAACGACACTCTCTTTATGTTTGACAAAAAATTATTGGAAATTATAAATTTGGGTGAGGTCCATTTCTCATTTAATGACTCTTTTCTGATTTAGAAATAAGAGCCACCAAAATTGATGATTTCCAATAAGTTTCACTCTCATAAAGAGAGGATTAGAGAAAGTGTCACTAGCATTCCTCTAGGTGATCATTTCATTGTTAGTCGATCGTTACATCCACCAATGTATCAGTGATTAGCATGACATACTCAACCTTTGTTGTGGCCTAGCTCAAATTATGAAAATCAAAGCAGACACTTACTTGCCCATACTTTTTGTTAACTGACATAATATTGGACAACGAGTATGTGTGCTTTGTCTTTTTGAAAAAGCCTATTACCAACAACTACTCAATTTCTTCTTTGATGTAACATGAGATCCAAATTGAAGTTCCTTGGCAGTTGTTTGTGCAACTTAAATCCATCTTTAATAGGGCTATGTGTTCCATTAGGGACCTTTCCAATCTTGACATTTCATGATAATCCTAAGGAAATCAATCAATATATTCAAAAACTAGTTGCAACAATTTTGATTACCTCTCTTCGTTAAGAAAGACACTTTGGTCATTTTGGGGATACCAATTGTCCTCAAGTTAACATCCATCATAGAAGAGGTAGGGGGTGTTCATCAGATTGGATTTAAGGAATGAACCCGATAATCCAAACCAAATAAATGAAATTGTTTCAAATTAGTTTGGTTATATGTCTTTTCACTCCAAATTCGAACCAAACCAATAATAATTCGTTCAATTATTGGATATTTTTTTAAACCCAAAATAGTCCAAGAAAATTTTTATGTTTTAAATTAATATGTTTCAAACTTATAACTTAAATATGAGCTTAAACTATTCACATGGTCCCTTACCTTTATTTTAGGTTTTAATTTGATCTCTTATTTTTTTAAAGTTGCAAAATGGTCTCTTATTTATTAAAAGTTGTCAAATGATCCCTTAAATAATTTTTTTAAAGCATGTTTATCCCAAACAAAAATTAAAAAAGATATTACTTTTGGGGTAAAACATGTTGTTGGAATACAAGTATGAGGTGACGTCTCACATTGGGTAGGAATGAGCAGGTTGGGAACCATATTAGTGAGGATAAGACCCATAAATCTGAGCCTTAAGGTTTTGGGTTAAAGTGTAGTGTCAAGTTCAATTATGTGATTGTTCATGGCTCATTGGTGAAAATCTCCTTGGTGTTTATCCCCCTCGATTGCACAACAATTGGTATCAGAGTCGATGGTTCGACTTGGTGACCGGCCCAGACGAGTAAGATAGCGGTGGTGGATCCTTGGCCTGGGGATCCCTTGTATCAAAAATCTTCCTGGCGATAGATCTAGACATCGTGTTCCATGGGTGGAGCAAAGGTGCAAGTATCTAGAGCATGTGGGCTTTAATGGCTACCATGGAAATACCCATGAATGAAAATGACTTCTGCTTTAGGGGAGACTATCATGTGGAAGAGACTCACACTTGAGGGGGAGATTGTTGGAATACAAGTGTGAGGTAAAGTCCCGCATTGGGCAGGAATGAAAAGGTTGACAATCATATAAGTGAGGATAAGACCCGTAAACCTAAGCCTTAAGGTTTTGGATTAAAGTGTGGTATCAAATTAACTTATGTGATTGCTCATAGCCCATTGATGAAAGTCTCCTCGGTGTTTATCCCTTTCGGTTGCACAACACATGTTATAAATAAAATAATTGTTGCAACCAGGGTCGTGACAAGACGATGAAAAAATAATTATTTGAAAATAAAGGAGTCGCCTCAATAATTTATTTGGAGGAAAACTACGGAAAATCCTTAAGAAAATAATAATCTTTGGAACTAGATTTGATTTTGGAAGTCCATTACGCGCAGGGAAGACACTAACACCTTATGACATCCATCATCAAGATGGTTACTTTTAATTAAATGTGCAAAATTATTTATAACTTTAAAGTTATTTATTTTACCCCTAAAAAAACTATTTTAGATATTTTGTTTATTGTGGTTATTTTTACAAAACACGACAATTTAAGAGAGAAAAGAGAGGAATTTTGGTTTTTTTTTAATAATCTTTTTTCATTGTCTTGTAGCAATTTAATCTTGATTCACTACTAGAAAAATCGGGATTAGGCATTGAAATTAGTGACCAAACATTTTTTGTCACAAACTACAACTGATTTAGTATGATAACAAAAAATGTTTTACACAAAACATCAACCACTTTTGCAACCAAACATTTTAGTGGATGAATGGTAGTCGTTATTTCGGTCGCATAGTAGTTTATTTTAAAAAAAAAAGTCTAGAAAATTTAGCGACTGATTTGGTGATTGGATATTTTTCCTCAACAACCGAGTACTTTTTGGTTGCTGACAGAGTTAATGATTGAAGAAAACACAATTGATTTAATTTTGGTACTTGAATAACAACTGCATTATTCTATGGCGATAAAATTTTTAGTCGCTAATTTGATATTTTGCTAATATTTGATTATTATTTTTTTTGGAAAGAACTAACATTTTATTATTAACATTAATAATTTTGTAAACATTCTGAATATTTGATATAATTCAAAATATAAATAATAATCATAAAATAATTTAGGATGTAATTTTTTTATAATTTTTGACATGTTTTTATATAAAAAAACTAATATAAATAAGTGTTACAAGATTTATTTTTGTTATAAATATAAAGGTACTTTTACATGTTAGAACATTAATAATGGTTAAAAAATGCTATTTAAACCCCTTTGAGGACCAAAAGGTTGTGCATTTTCAAATTAGAATGACTAAAATATAGGAATATTTTTTTGGGACTAAAGTCAAACATTAAAATTTTTAAACAAACCAAAATTAACCAGAATTTATTCTATAATATAAATACAAATATATCAATATTAATATCATAATAAATATTATACATAATTAAAATTATAAATATAATAGATCTATAACATTTTTTGGTGCAAAATAAACCAAAAAATATAATAAATATTTAACATATATTACAAAAAAATAAATAAAAATAAGAATATAGAATTAGAAATACAATATGAACTTTTATGTTGGTGTGTGATTAAATCTAGTAAAACCCACTTGTAAAACTAATTATTGTCTAAGGCCTAATAAGGTCGGTGTGAAATGTTGATGATTGACCAAGGTCTAGTAAGATACAAGTGAAATACTAATGACTGACAAATACTCAATAAGGTTTGAGTTTAAAACTAATGATTGTCCAAGGTCCAATAAGATCCAATTGTAATAATAATGATTAACTAAGATCCAATAAGACTTAGTGTAATACTAATGATTGACCTAGGCCTAATAAGGCTTAAGTTCAACCTTGATGATTGATTAAGACATAATAAGGCCCAGGTGTAGTATTGAGGATTGACCAAAACCCAATAAGGCTTAGGTGTAATATTGATGATTGACCAAGATTCAACAAAGTTCAAGTGTAATACTGATTATTGACTATGGTCCAATAAGACCCTATTGTAAAATTGATAATTGATTATGACTCAATAAGGTTTAGGTGTAATATTGATGATTGACCAAGACTCAACAAAGTCCAAGTGTAATACACTAATACTGATTATTGACTACGGTCCAATAAGATCCTACTGTAAAATTGATGATTGATTATGACTCAATAAGGCTTAGGTGTAGTACTAATGATTGACCAAGATCCAATAAGACTTAGGTATAGTAGTGATGATTGACTAAGGTCTAATAAGACCCAAGTGTAATACTGCTTATTGATTATTAAGGTTATTATTTATTATAATTATAAATTATATAAAATGAAATAAATATATCTAGTGATAAAATTAAATAAGTATAAATAAATTATTGTGATTCAATGTCACGTCTAATCATCCCCATCAATATCAATGTGATCTAAATAAATTAATTAATATGTTAATAATATTGATTCTTAAAATTAGAATCAACCATTGAAATCATAATTAATAGATAATAAATGAAATAAAATTTTCAAATTAGATAAGAGGGGAATGATGTACCATAGAAAAAGGTAGCATTTTGTTTTGTCTATGATGTGTGCAAATCTTGCACCGTTGCATATTTGTATTCATGTTATGTCCTTAGCATCCCAATTTCAAAAAGCACACTATTTTATTTTATTTTCCAAAAACTTTTGTGAAGATGAAGGGAATGTGTCAAACCTTTTGATTTGCTTTTGTGTTACGAAACATAACCTTATTCTTGTGCCCCTTTCGCCGCGGTTCTCCGCTGCTGTGATTTGTGGGAGTGCTATTGTGTTTTAATTTTACTAATGTGTTGTGTAGTACAATGATTAATGTATGTTAACTATTTTATATAATGAATTAGCAATAATTTCATATTTTATATTTCAGTTTGTTAATTGTATAATGTGATGTTTGACTATAAAATGCCTAGATGTAGAAATCTACAAGCATGGATTTGGTCAGAATCGGTATATAGATTTTCTTACTAAAATTTTAATGTAGTGTTCATAGTTATCAATGAGAGACTCACTATTGTTGGATCTAGAACATTAATCTAGCACACATCAAGCAATGAAACTTGAATCACACACTCGAACTCACCAAGAAAAATGGAGAAGATGAGCAAGAAAGAGATGGAGGAAAAACAGAATAACGGAAATTGCGTATTTTGCGGAAACAGAAAAGTGTTTATCTCATAACAAATGCTCCTCTATATTGTGAAATTACACTTATTCCCCTACTTATACTGATAAACAGAATTACCCCTTTCTCTAATAACTATCACATTAGGCTATTCTTTGAAGGTGATCTGTACCATTTTTAATACCCTGCTAGTCAACTGGTTTCTGTTGGTGGTTTTGCCATGGGTCAAGAATTTGGGTTTGTTTATGTTGGAAAAAGTAATTAGGCTATTCTTTGAAGCTAATCTATACCATTTTTAATATTGCTTTCTATATTTTTCTAATGTGCATGGTTCTGAATTTATGTAAACCATGAGATAAATATAGCAATATTTGGCATCAATATGAGAGAATGATCGTGCATGTTAAAAAGGTTAATATTATATTTACCGGACACTAAGTGCAGACCAATTAATTATCTTTTTGCCTTAGTCGTCAATTTGGGAGTGTAGTAAGGATTTTATGGTAGAATTCCTTGTTTGCAGCTAGCAAGTGGATTAGCGCAAAATGGGGAAGTTTACATGTGAAAGTTTATTTGCTATTGGAAATATCTTTCATAAGTTTTGGTTTGATGCGGCCACACCTTATGGTCCAACTGGATTCTTTGCTACTTTAATAGTAATTAGAGGTGTTCATGGGTCACATTGGATTATGTTTGACAAAACCCATTATTCAATTTGATCAAAATTTTATGGGTTGGATCAGATTGGGTTCATCAGAACATTTGAAAAAAAATTAGAACAATAATATGTTTTTGCTTGAAGTTTTGTAAGTAATAATGACTAAATGCACTCAAAAGAGACTAAGATGTGACAATATTTGACTAATAAAATTAATTATTTCAATGCTAATATGATTAATTTATTTTAGATAGAAATAAAGTATTGTATTATCATGAGAAAACATAAATAAAATCAAGACAGAGATAAAATAACTTAGAAAAAAGAGAAAAAAATCATGGGTAATTTAATAAACTATGTGAGCTAAAATTTGATGTGTTTTATATTTAATAATTAATTTGTATATAATAATAAATGTAATTATATGGTATGAGTGGGGTCGGGTTCAAAAAATAAAACCTGTTATCCAACCCGTTTATGATTGGATCTTAATTGAGTTGGGTCGGATTTAACTCGAATACTTTAAAAACTTAACCCAATATAATTGGGTTGAGTTGGAATCATGAATAGACCCATACTCGTGAATACCCTTAATAATATTCATTTGACCTTTTAAGAAGAAGGATATTACAATTTTTAACACATGTCTAAATTGATATAGTCTAAAGAGCATGGGCGACCACCAACGACTGGGAGGTGATGGAGAAAACGAAGAAATTGAAATCGGGAGAATGAGTCAATGACAAGTGCAGAAACCTTATTGTCTTATTGTAAGTTTAACATTTCTACATTTGGATTCTACTTTAAAGTTTATTATATGTTAATTTGGTGAAGGATAAAAATATGTTGTTTTGCCTTACTCTAAGACATTTATGCTGAATTTGCATTTAATCATAGCATGTGAATATTTTGTTTTGACTACATTATTCCTATTGAAAAAATGTTAATCATGAATATATCTTAGCATGTGGCCAGGATATTGTGAAAAGAAAGGAAAAGAATTGTATTTTATTTCTTTGAATTTTTTTCTTGAGTGGTTTTATTGTCCCTAATACTAACTACTAGTGCTTGGCTGGCTACCTAGTTTAAAAGTATTATTGAGTTTGCTTTGGTTGTTTTTCCCTATCTTGGTGAGGAACTTAATCTACACTTTCTATTTTTTGTGAGGGACTAAGTGTATTCTGATGTTCTTTATTTGACTTTATTTTTCTTGTGAAAATTCAACAAGATCGAGATGAGGCCTTGCAGCATGCCACACAGGATGGCTCATTTACCCCTTTTGCCTCTGTCAATGATAAGGACATATATTTAGTTGATGTCTATATAAATGAGAATGGAAATGTGTATGGGCTAGGTGCATTGAGCAACTAAAAATCTACCCAATCTACTATCATTCATCCTCAGGTGGTAGATCAAATAGCGGGGATGCATGGGACAATAAAAAAATTGAATGTTGAGCTTATGTCAAAACAAGATAAGGAGAGGACACTTGAGATGCAGGTTATGCAACCAAGGCAGAATCATGACCAGAGAATTGAGTAGCTGTAGTGAGAGATTCAAAAACAAAACTATTAAATTTGGAAGCAAAGTGAACAAATTTAGCAACAAAATGGTTGGATGCAACTTATATTACAACACATTAACTTAAATCTCTCAAGCCAGGTCCTACTACCTCCACAAATGACACTAAGAACCATGTTGATGATACTACACTTGATTGACTTCATCGCATATTAGAGTATTGTTCACTTTTATTTTGCTTTTATTCACTATGATGTGTTTTTTGTGGGTACCTATTTATTCTATTTGGTGCGTTTAATAGTAAGATTACTATAGTTGTATTTTTTGTTAGTACTTTGACTTGTGAATATGTACTTTTATTAGTATTATGAATATGTACTTTTTACTAGTATTGAAGTTGAAATTTATCATATATTTTAACGGAGATATTATAAATCTTTTTTAGATCTGACTCTAATAAAAACATAATTTATTAAGTAGGTTACAAATTTATTAATTATCAAAATGGCAAACATAATGTATGCTATTTAGTGAACAAATATTTTGGTTGCTAATATGTATAGAGAGAAGTTACAATTTGCGACCGAAATGACAACTACCTTGTTATTAATAATTGGTCACTAAGTTGCTACCGAAATCGTGACTATAGGTTATTTTAATTATTTGTTTTTCTGAACGACCATTGTTTGGTGGTTATATTGCCACTGACACAACAACTAAACACATTATCTAAAATTATAAATTTAACATAAATTTAGCGACCGAAATAGACGTGGATTCCATCCCTGAGTCAGTCTAAAACAATAAAAGCAACTAGACTAAATAATTTTAGCGACTGATTATTTCAATTGCATAACACTGACCTTAAAAAACTCGGCCGCTGACAATTTAGCAACTTGAATTTTACCACCGATTTGATTTTACGCTGACTCAACAACAACAAATTTTCCTAGTTTAGTGACCGATTTTCTTAGTTAGCGACCGATTACTTCAATGGCTAATCCACAATTTTCTATTAGTAATTCAACACTTTATTTAAGACAAGAGTTTCAAGACATCCAACATGCACTCAAAGTCTCAGAATTAAGAAGATGTCGCATCTAATTTATCTTTTCCATTAAAGTTTCATCTTATAACTATTAGTTATTATCTTATTATTATTCTTTTCAATATGATGGAAAAGGTTCATGTGGCAAATTACATAAAACAAAATATCACCCTGTATCAACTATTTTTGCACAAAATATTTTATTTTATTAGTTGTTTTTTTGTACGAAATTAGTTATTTGTTATTATTTAATTAAACTAAACTTTAACCTAGTACAAGAACTAGCATGCGCACTCCTGTAGCATATTTGGGTGTTGCTATTGGCACTACGATAATTGCTAATGGCACTATCTATGTGGGTTCCTTTTAGTTGTATTCCAAAATTATCCTTTGGACGAAAACACAAAAAAATTATGTTTCTATTGCCTATATGAGAGATGGAAAAAAAATTATGAAACCTGATTTTGTTGTACAAGTGTACAATAGAATCAGTTTGTTATTATTTGGGAGGTAAAAAATATAAAGCAAAAGAAATATGATTCCATTGTACACTATACAATGGAATTGTATTTCTGTTGCACACACAACAAAGTTTTATTCCTGTTGCGTTCATTTATTCACCCCTTTATTTCAACAACGCAAACATGATTTCGTTGTAATCCAATAAACGGAATCACATTTCCGTTGAGTCCATTGTCGCCTTCCACACCTTTCTACTCTTCCTTCTTCCTCCCTTAACTAGCACATCTCATCCCCACTTCTTTCATAATCGGCCTCCCTTAACTTGCACATATACACACCCATCACCAAAGAAAGGGCCAGCCAATGATGCCTCATCCTAGCAGCACTCACTATCATCACTGTGGTGTCACTTGTCCTCACCCATGCAACACAAATGGCCCAAATGAACACACAACAAAAAAAATTGCAACTGGAATCATATAAACCCAAATTCAATCTTCCAAAGATGCAATCATACAACAAAAACAAAAGAAGAATCGAAAAACCTCTGATCAGGAGAAATCCTTTTTGCAGTGAAAAGCCTCGTTCTAGCAAGGGGATCAAAAATTGATCATCGAAAAACCTACTTTTGCCATTTCTTGATCGGGTCCCAGATCTCTGCCATTCATGGTGCAACATGATGTGATCTCTACCCAAGATGGGGTTGGCCGACACAATCTAACTCGAAGGAAAATACAAAATATTGTATAATAATAATGAAAATGCAGTATTATATAATGAATATATGATGAAGATAGTTTAAAATTAGGGTTTAAAGAATAATAAAGATAAGATGAAAATAAGATTTTAGATAGGTTTTAAAGAACACTAATCATAGGATGAAAATAAGACTAACAAACATGGGTATAAGATAATCGTTTATCTTCTCTTTTTTTAAAAAAAAAATTCTTATCAGTCATCTTAGTTCTTAAGTGATATTTTATTGAAAAATATATACATATTCTGAAAGTATATCTCTGAAACTATGAATCATAGTTCTTGAGATACATTTTTGGAATATGTATATGTAATTTTGGAAAGACATTTCTGGAAAGCATAAAGGGTGTACTTCTTTAAGAAAAAGAGTATAATGGGTAACTTAGAGGTAGAAAGGGGGTACAAGGGTGTAAATAGCAAGAACCTTATTGGACACTTGAAATTGGGTTTCTAGCCCAAAATATTGTTTCAAGGCTTTGCTTTGTTTTTTTTTTCCACAAGCAGACACCGACATCGGGATAGGCTAGGATGGAAAACCTTAGTCGATATGATAGGACTAGTTTCTTTGAAAAGCAAGGCCTAAGTCGAGAGCCCATTTCATATTATCCAATTCCATTCCAGATCGAGCCAACCAATTGGAAAAATAAGAAAACATGAATAGTGATTGGATTGATGATAAAATAGAGTCCTGGATCTTGAATAGTATTTCCCCCCTTCTCTAATGTGGAAGGACTCAAATTGAGAAATTAGAACAATTATAATAGAATAAAAGATAAAGTGAAACATAATTGAAATAAGAAATAAAAATGCAATAATAAATTAAGGAGGACAAATAGGGTGTTGACAATTACTTAAAAGATCATTTTACAACTTTTAATAAATAAGAGATCATTTGTAACTTTTAATAAATAAGAGATCATTTTGTAACTTTAATTTTAATAAATAAGGGACAAAATTGCAACCTAAAATAAAGATAAGTGACAAGTGGAGTAAGTTAGCCTAGATTTTGTTTCAATTTTTTTTTTACTTTTATTTCAACTTTTGTTCTTTCTTTGTTTTTTCATTTATTTTAATTTTCTTATGATCTTATCTCATATTATCAAATGTCTTAACTTGGTCATGTTTATCATGTAATTTTTTAATATACTTAAGTTAAAGAATTATTTTAAATATAGAAAAATAATTATTATAAATAAAACTAATAATTAGTTATTAAAAATAAGGAACATTTTTGTCTTTCATTAATTTAAAATTAAATATTTATATCAAATAAATAATAAGTGTAAATAAAAACTTTTAAAATATAATGTTATATCTTTTTCATCATAATCCGATGACCCAAACCAAAATAACCCAATTTTAATTGGTTTGATTTTGTTCATATTGGTAGGAATAAAACTCACAATTTAAACGAGAGCAATCAAATCAAATATAATTGGTTTGGATTTAATTTTATCTTAGAATTGAACAAATCACTACTACAAAAAAAGGTATTTAAAGATGGTTATTTTTTCACTTTCCACAATGGCTATGAACCGTCTTTGAATCCGCCATCGTGACAGGACGGTTTTGCAAACTGTCTTAGAATATTGCTTTTTACATCGGTTCTTCATGAAACTCTCTTAGAATTTTTTTAAAATAATGTTAAAAAAATTTCATTTAAGAGGATTTTTCAAAAAAACTCATCTTAGAAAATAAACTTTCTAAGATGGTTGTTTAAAAAACCGTCTTAGAAAGTCTATTTTCTAAGACGGCTTTTTTAACAACGGTGTTAACAAGGGTGTTTTTTTAAGGTCAGTTTGATGAGTGAAAAAATAGGAATCTGATATAACTATGCTTTTATCATCTCTTTACTCTTAGTGAAAATGATGGTAAAATGATCTTTTGTAGCTAAAATAATGGTTGCATTAATTAACCCAATGATGAGGGACTTAATAATTGTGACAATGACTGAATATTTTTCTGCTCTTGGGGGTCCTGATCCAAGCTCATTGGAAACCCTCACACCGAGAAAATGAAAAAAAAAAATATATCATTCCTAGAAGTTGTAAAATAACCATTACACTAAGGTGGGAAAAAAATTAGCCATAAATTAAGAATTTACCTAATTGCTGCATTGATCCCTATAAATAACATGCCTTCAAATCCATTGATAGTCATGTTGAAAGAGGAGAAACATAACAAGTATCAAATCAGTGTCAAGACTATTTCGGGTTCTTGTCCAAGGAGTAGCAAGATTGGTTCAGGATAAATGTAAATTGGTGTGAGGTAGATGCATGCACCCAATAAGATTAATCAAGAACGTTGCATGTAGACCCCATCATTTCTACATGTCCAGCAACAAATGCTTTCCCACATAAAGTCTCTAATGCACTTTCCATACCAAGCTGCAGATTTGATGAAAAATTCAATGCCCCATTCTTTTAAACTTGAGAGAAAAAGATGTTAAAATAGACCATTTTCTCCTAGAAATGGACAAATTGTGTTACTTTGGACCTCAAAAGTGCATGTCTATACAAATGAAATTATTGACAAGTATATAACTTGGTAAAATGAACTTGTTAATGTTTCCAAGGATCAAATTGTATATGAGAGCAGAAAATGCAACAGAAACCATGACCCTCCAACACATGGGGAATTGGTTGATGAGGAATGATAAAATGTCGACTCCAAACTGGGGTGGATTTTAGTTATAGTGATAGAAAGAGAAAAATAAAAGGAAGAGAAAGAAAGTGATAGATACGATAATTAGCATTTTTGAACACCTCAACTTTGACTTCATTAGGGTCTTCAATGTATTCTCTTTCCTCCCAGTCTGCAAGCTGTAATTTGGACGATGTTTTAATTTCAAAATACAAGTTATTATAAAAAACAATAAAGATATCTTAACAATAAAATCTGATTAAGATTAGTTAATTATCTTTATGGTACTCTAGGAAATCTAAACTGAGTTACAATATTGTTATAAGATATTTAGAAGACCAAAAGCATCATAATATGCAAAAGGACAACATCAAAATTCAGAAGTTAACTACAGAGTAAAACAACTCAAAATGAAACCTTTTTGGCCTTGACATCTTTGAAGGCTCGTGGAGGAAGAATATCCCAATCTGTATACATACTTCTAGAATCTCTCTTTCTATTATCAACCAGGACACTATATGTGGCATCTGGATTGAGAATGAATGTGTAGAAATGAGTTAACCTGGCAATTTCACATTGCAGGACCTTCTATATGGGGTAATTTTAACCGTGGTAGGAGAGTATCACATGGAACTTCTTTGTATATGTGCCACATAAATTTGTTCCAAACATTAAAATAAAGAGAGTGTGTCAGCAAGACATTCTTTCTTTCTGTTTTTTAAGGTAAAACTAGAAAACATGGATCAAGAAAATAACATCACATTACATATGCTTGCCTAAAATAACTTTTTTGTTTTATTATTAATATAAATGATATTTTATATTAGTAGTCAAGTCGCAAATGAACCATTTATATTGAGTAATCAAGTAGCAGCTTGTTCATCTAATATAATGGGAAAAAATAGAATAAGTTGAAAATAATCTAGCTAGGGAGTAAATTAAAGTAGAAAAGGGTAGAGTATAAGATAGATAGCATAATAAATACCAGTGAGAATTTGTAAGGTATTTTCGATATCACGGCAAGTCGTGACAGCCTATATGGCAAAGATGGCAAAGTGTTTTATAAGGACCAATGTTCTATTATTGTTTGTGAATTTTGGTATTTTTGTAGAGATGCCAAAGTGTTTGGCATCATTGGATGTTTGAATACCTACAATATCCACAAAATGGTAACATGTTACAATAATAAGCACATATGATGAGTATGATAATGTGTTGGTTTTTGTACATATTAACAAAGGAAACAAATACAAATTCCTTAGAATATAAAGTGTATTCAATAATTGAAATTTTGTGGTAGTAAAACAGGTTATGTTTATGTGATGAAATAGGGCGCATTGAGAACCTATCTAACATTTTAATTAAACTATACCGAAACATTTTATTTCATTGGAAGTTATATATTGCTGTCAATCTATGTGTATGCAAAGATTAATCAACTTTGATGTTATATACAACTAGCATGATTGTATGTATATATATATATATATATATATATATATATATATATATATATATATATATATATAATTAACCCCATCAACTTTGATTGTATTTATCAAACTATACAATTATCATGGTAAATATACAATCAGAAACAAAATTGGACAACTCACTAACTGCAATACAATAACAGAAGGATTTAATTCCCAAATCAAAACATATTATCATTATTAAGATCCATATTATAAATATGACGAATCATATGGCTTTAGGTTAAGTTTCTATATGGTAATTAATAATGCAATATACCAGTGAAAACAAATATATCTCTTCAAATTTTCAGTTACTCGACCATCATCGGAATGATTAATTGATTAATTGCTCACTCACCATTTCACCTTAATTCGTCTAAGATTCATCACCTTCCTTATAGGAAATTATGTTACAAGGATTAAAAAATGGCAAAAGGGGGAAGAAGAAAAAGAATGGAAGCTAGGGGAAAAGAAGAATATATAGAAAGCCTGGAATCTGGATACATATAACATTCTAAAACACAAACTCTGAAGCTTAACTAAAATTTTCTTTTACAAGAATAATTCTTTGTTGATAATTTTTCGCTAGTTCCGGCAAGTGCACCGGATCGCACAAGTAGTATAAAACGGTAAGAACCGAGTATCGAACACTCGGGAAACTTGTGTTATTTGGTAAGCTATTTCAGCAAATAGGTGTCTGGTGTGTAAAGATAAGTGCGAATATGAACAGGTGTATAAACTATCTGTGCAAAAAAAAAATCACGCGAGAGAAATGATGTGTAAAAACAAGTAGAGAACACGTTGGTCTTCCTAATAGGTGTCTGATGCTAAAAAGATATTCTCTATCTAACAATGCTCATGTGTTCTTATGGTGTCTCCTGAGATACTAAACCTCGATTCCTCATGATAGTTTAGCCTAATCCTGATCAAGCATCATCCGCAAATTCCTCTTGTAAGACTAAACTCAACCAGGACCGCATTAAGACACACATACTCAACTAAATTATTGCACCCCGATTCCTCGTGAAAGCACGATAACTCAGCCCTGCACTATCAAAGACTTTAGAGTCAGACCAGTTTCCACTGTTGAATGACCCTAACAAAGCATGCATCTACGTGATCAAGGTAAAGACATACTGGAATGAAAAGCATATAGCACAGAGAACACAAAAAACATCATTAAATAGATAGAAATATATTTACATCAGGTACCTACAGGGAAGATCCAACAGAGGATTTAGCTTTCTATACCAGGAAGCCTTCTTACAAACAAATAGAAGAACAAGATGAAATATTGCAAAAATACAAGTGGTGAGGATGTCTCCTTCACCTCTAGGATCTCACAATCACTCACAAACTCATCTCAAGCTCTCAAACCGGCTCCTGTTTCAAGCTTTGGTCTCTGCAGATCTTCACACAGCAAAATCTCTCAAAACTCTCTGGAACTTGGACCTTTCTCTCTCTAGAAACCCTAGACATGCAAAGCTCTGAATCTCAGTCCAAACTCACTTTCTAAAATCTGATTTCAGGCTTAAATAGGTGGCCTTGTTCGTGCTCATGCGCTTAGCGCACTTATGGACCGCTTAGCGCATGTTAGTGATTTTTGGCTTAGCGTGCCTTTCTCGCTTAGCGGATGAACTGAAGCGGTGCGCTTAGTGAGATGAAGCGGTGCGCTTAGCGAACCTGTACAACTCATCTTCTTCCAGAGTCTTCCTCGCGCTTAGCCTAGGAGTGTTGTGCTTAGCAAATGCTCGCTAAGCCAGCAGATTGGCTTAGCGAGAAAGTGAAAAACAACACTTTCCAAAGCTTGCCTAATTAACCTGAAATTGAGAGAAAATGATTATTAAACACACAAAATGAAAATACTAAGTATTTATTACCTATACTTAACAAAAAATACTTATAACATTACAAAATAACCATAAATTGGGAGAGTTTGATACAATTTATACAAGTTTTATACACAAAAGTTAGTCATTTCCATCGACTAACAATAATCAATCATTGATCCTTGCACGCTTACAAGAACACAAATGAAACAAATTAAATATGGAAAGAAAAATTCAATTATCAATTAATTAATTTGATAATATATAAACTCTTCTCACTCTATTTTTTGCTTCCCTTTTTTTCTTTAGTGACTAGAATTAGGAGGAAAGTACTCACAAACTACCTCAAGTAACAGAAAATTTGAAAATATAAAATTAATTGAGTGATTAAACAAGGGAGAAATGTCACTAAATCGATCTCCCTTGCCATGTTGTGCTGCAACCTGTGAGAGAAGTCAACGACCCTGTACTCGTCGTAGCCCTAGCAAAAACTTGCTGGCCCACTTTACTGTTGGTGACAAAGAGCGCGAACATGGTGAAGAACACCAGCCCCACAATCACCATGAACGTCACCAACGGTATACGTAGAGCACCCTATTCACGTGGCACAACGACCCTACAATTCCGAAGGCCGAGACCAGCACCATGAAGATTCCATCCACGAGGAGCGACACCTGCAACACCTTCTGGCAGTCGGAGCCGCCATGAACGTGGATGTACACAGAGGAGCCCACGGTGCTGATGCCCAATAGAAGGGACATGTTAAGGGCTCCGACCATAGAGTTGCTTATGCAGAACATGCTCGTGACATACAGTGAGTGACTGAAGGCACAAGGGTGTGTGAGTGAGTGAAAGTGTTTGTTAAATGACCGTGCAAACCACGACGGTTTTACCAAAAATGATGTGGAATGTTGAGTTCAATGACGGTTATATAATTAATCATCGTTGAACACATCATTCAAAGATAGTTTTTATAAAACAATCTTCATTGAAAAACCTCATATTTATAAAATTGTCATTGCCTTATTTATTAAGACAATTATTGGGGGTTGTCGTCGAAGGTGCATCGTAAAAAATTATTTTTTTAGTAGTGAATCCAATATGTGAATAACACTAAGTGGTGGCCTCCAAATTTGCTAGACATGATTAGGGTCCATGACCCGCTTTGCCCCCCAAGCATTAATTTCTCTTAATATTTCAACAACTACAATACTTGGGAAGTTTTAGTTCAACCTACGCATTAAGTCTTCAATCACCTCCATGGACTAATCCTCTAATGGTGCACCAAGGTTGTACGTCTATTATTTATTCTATTATGTTTTTCCTTTTTAACCAAGTGGCCTTAATAACTTGAGTTAATTTAAAATTGTTTCACACTCAACCTCTAATCCTAAGCGAATTAGTTATCTTCAAATATATTTCATTGTATTAGATTTAGTGAGAAAGCTAAAAATTAACTTAAACCCTAACCCCGCATATATCTCATATGAATTAATAAAGCAATTTATCGAAGCGGTACAGACAATATAAAAGAGTAAGGGTTAGAAGAAACTGCAGTAGTGATTTTTATACTAGTTTGGCCAACTCAATCCTATATGAAGTACTCAAGCCACAACTTGAGATTTTCCACTAAGAATAGCAATTACAGAGACAAAGTCGATTATGTTTATACGTTGACAACCTCTAAGGGACACCCCTCTTAAACCCTACATTTACACTTGATCAGTCAACAAATATAGAGATCAAGCTTATTATGTCTACATGTTGACCACCTTTGAGAGATACCCTTCTCTAGACCCTAGACCCAAACCTTGGGGATCACACACCCTAGTGAATCTAACAAAGAAGCAATGAGCTAATTATGCCACTGTCTATGACAACCTGTAAGGGATACTTCTCTTCTTCTCAAACAACAACCCCTTAAGGTTTAAACACCTCAAGTAATAACTTGCTAACAATCACTCTCAACAGTGGGAATAATAACTAACTTGATGGAGATGATAAAGTTGGCATTGATGCACCAACACTTGATGTCGATGAGGATCAATGGAATAAAGTTGACGCATATGAGGCCTAAGAATAGATCAAGGTTATGGAGGTCCACATCAACGTCGATGGCGACGATGTTGAAGTCATGATTGTGGCAAAGTTGTTCTAATTGTGGGGGTAAGCTCAAAAGGTGAAGGGGGCGACAAGTCTGTGAGACGTGCTTATGAGCCATTCCTGCTGAACCAAATGTGAATATCAGATTCTACCTTGGTTTCAGAGGACATTGAATCTTGGAATGGCTAACCTACAACAAAGTCTAGAGAAACAAGGTAGATATTGGGACTCAGGTCCTTGATCCTGAAATGCAAAAGTTAAAGCCAAAAAAGCTAAATCTACTTAAGCTCTAGAAGGAAGGTTTCTCAGGGATTGATATGTTCTCATATCCATGTTGGGACACCTCACCTGAAGAGGAGCATCATGCTTTTGATTTCTATGGTGCAGACGAACCAGTCCTTCAAACACTTTCTCCTCGATAGATTGTTGCTCCCAATCCCAATAGTATTATCTTTGAGCATCTACGAATAGAGCACAAGGTTTATCCTCCTGGTGTGGTCATCTGGAATAATAGAGAAGCTGCATCTACTTCTACACCTTTCTCTACTCCCATGGATTTACAATAGTTGATGGGTCTTCTGTGCACACTTAATGTTGGTCTTCCCTAGGATCACTCTCAATCAGACGTGACCTTCCAGACTGAAGATATTTTTTTGGCTAATCCTGAAGCTAGTTCAAATTTCTCTAACTAGGATTTATCATATCATGGGCCAAAACTCATAATGAAGCTATCTACCTATAAAAAGGAGATTTGATCCACACAAGCCTCTTTAGGCAAAATTCAATGACTCAACACTCGCCAACCCTTTATGTTGGGAACCCAGTTCTCGTGCTTGGTCACATCAGAAACTAGCTTTTAAATTGTTGTTGACAAGCATGTACTCTATCAAAAGGTCAAATGCTACAAGGGCAAAGAAGTAATTCTTGATGATGAAGAAGAGGTTGTCTTTGTGTGCTTTGTTAAAGCTTGTCCAGGGAGTTTGTTTAAACATGAGTTTGAGGTGCTCAAACACAAGTTTGGGCTCACGTCTCTAGATGGCCATGTCATACAAAGGTTTTACAGATTGCAAGAATATTCCTCTGGCTTAGAACCTGAAGAGAAGCCACTTGTTGATGCTTATCATCATGAAGTTGGACAATGTTATCAGACTCTGAATCACTCCTGCTTCACTCAAGAAACTCCTTTCAACATGATCTGCTCATGGCAAATGGACTTTTATGCAACATCTGATCGCACATTCTCTTTTCTGGTGATATTGCTCTTCTCTCGCTTCTTCTTTATTCATCATGTAGACCTCAAAATTAAAGAAGTTGACTTAGATATTGATGTTGCATCTGGCTCCATGGTTGTTCAAGTGTATGACCCTCCACCTTCTCACTCCTATGTTCAACTGCTTGAGAAAGAGCTTATCAAAACCTGAGAGGCACTTGCTCAAGCCTTGAAGGATTGTGCCCTTACTAAGAAGAAGCCTCGTAAATGGTCTTTAATTGGAGACTTCTTTTACAAGAAAGCATCTGGATGGAAGCCTCCTCACTCTCCTACACCTCTTGGTAGCCCCCTTACCATCTCCTCTGATTTTGAGGACTTTGGTGATGAGTTCCTAAGGAAGCTTAATGAAGAAGTTGCCAAACAAAGAGGGAGAAAAATGTAAAACTTGAAGTGCTTGGCAAGGAAATGTCAAAGTCTAAAGGAAGCACAATCTTAGGGGGAGCTCCTATGGTGCATTTTGTCCTATCTGTTTATTATGTACTCCAAAACACATCTCCTTGATGTGAAATTTTTACATGAATAAAAGAGAAATGCTTTATGTTACCTGTTCAGACTTTGTCTTGAAGTCTTATAATGCTTTAAGTTTTCTTTTTTGTCTTATACTCTCTTGCATTCGATAAGACTGTTATTATGTTTTTCAACGAAATACTTTATGTTTGCATTCATCTTCTACATTTGTAATTGTTTGACATCATAAAAAAAAGGGATATTGTTGAGGCAAAGGACGTTTGCGCCCGAAAGATGAATCAAGATCCTTAATTATTTTGATTAGATGAAAACAAATACATATGGAAAATGTTGTGTAATATCTAATTTCTTTATAATATCTAGGTCTGATGTTTTTCAAACGATAGGCAAATAAAGTCATGATCTGCTACTGCATGTGGTATAATCTTTAATACTTCATTTATTACTGTGTCTGAGATTCTATTTGCAAAAACATTCTTCTAGGATCTATCGAATTCTATGAAGAATAAATGAAGTCAAGATTTGATATGGCATATTCACTATCAAAAGAAGAGCTCTGCTAAGCAAGACCTACTCTGACACAAAGATGTGACTACCTAATGCAATTTCTCGTACATGCAAGTCTTAAACAAAGAGCTCTCTGCATGAGGAAAGAACGTGCATTAAGTGGACCCAACGACCCTCTTTTATTAGACAAGATCAAATAAAGATCTACCTGTTATGAGACAATGAATACTTGAAGATGAGGCCTATATAAGCTAGAAGCTTTGAAGACTGAAGTAGTTGGTCTTGCACAAATATTGCTTACTCTTCTCCTTCAACAAGACTTTTTGTATATTCTTGTAAGGTTAGAAAAAGCTCTCAAAACACCTTGAAAACCCTAAGAGAAAAGGACTAAGTGCTAAGTTTGTTTACGCGTCTGTAAGAAAATTTTGTGTTAGTCTTTAAGCAATCCTCAACCAAAAATCTTGTCTGACTTGTTCAGAGCCAATAGTGGCTTGGTAGAACAAAGAATACTAAGTGTTGATCGAACTTGGGGTTGACTTTGATTTGTAAGTGCCAAAAGTGGTTGTAACATAATACTTGTAACTTGTGAAAAGTTAGTGGAACTTGATGGTTTACCAAGAATTGGACGTAGTTGCAGTGGAAGGGACAAACCTGTATAACCCTTTGTGTTTATTTATCTTTTGTTTTCTCTCTGATTTTTAACTGACCTTGGGTTTGAATTGTGTTTCAGTCATCTTAAGATATACTACATTTTTGCGAACTTGTTTCTCTCATTATTTGAAGTGCTCTTATAATAAAGGTTGTTACACTTTTTTACAAAGTTATCTTCACAGACGAAAAAATTTGTTTGTTTGAAAATTTTTTCAATAATTATGTTAAATCACAATTTAATCCCTCCCCTTCTTGTGATATTTGCCTTTATAGTTTGGTATCAGATCTTGACCTTACATTCTTTGTGTGGCAATTGTGTTGTTTCTGCCATTGTTCGAGATGCTTTTGATAGATACATAGGGATCGTGTTGGTGATAGTGTGATAGGTTCAAGGGTAAATATCTATTTTGGTCTCTAAAAGTGTGAGGCATCAACAATTGATCCGTGTAAGATAGAAAACTAAAATTTAGTCCTCAAAGGTCCAAAAATACGACAGACTGGTCCTGTCATTAACTCTCATCCGTTATCCTTAATTTGCATACCTACGTGGCACCCTAGTGATGAAGTGACAGTTGATGATTGTCTTGTGTCTAAAATATGGCTTTTCAATTTAGTTTTTGGACTGAACAACTTGTCATTTTAGTCCCTAAACTTAAGCACTTACTAATATTTTAGTCTCTAAACTTAACCACTTATTGACATTTTGGTCCCTAAACTTAACCATTTACTGTCATTTTGGTCCCTAAAAGTACTTTTGAAATTTAAATTATGTATCATGCTACATGTAAATTATTAGCATAGACATCATATCCCTTACTTCCATTTTGTATTCCTCATATTTTCCACCTTCCTCTTCCACACTTTGTAGTTCATCTTGACTTTCACATCCACTATTTGCATGTGAAGTTCTCCATTTATTTAACTCTAACATCAATTCTAATAGGAAAACAAAAAAAAAACATCTTTAAAAACTATTTTTTTTCTTAATAAAAATTGTCTAGCTTCTTTAAGAAGTCACATTTCATTCAAAAAATTAAAAAAAAATCAAAGCTTTTTTAACACTCTCAAGTAACAATTACATTTAGATTCTTTGATGTCTATATATACCTTGCAGTAGTAGTTCATGAAAACAACTTTCATTGTTTACATTTTCTAATGTTCCTCATGCTTTCACTTTGATCATCGATCATGTGTCAATTGATTGCATGGATCCCACATCACCCTACACCTCTTTCTTCCTTAAAAATTTCCACTTTGCACTCCAAATGTGATCAAAAGAATGAAAAAAGACATGTGCTTCACATGCTACTTGAGGATCATGTCCTCCAATACTCAACCCTTGAGCAATGATGTGAAAAACTGAAAAGATTGAAAAAAAAGGAACAAGATGTACTACAGATGCCCCATCGAAAGGGTATATAAGGAAATTATTCTAACACTTTCATTTTTCTCCCTTTTGTGATTCTCAAGTTTTTTTTAACTGTCTTTTCAATAAGTAATGTTATTCTATAAAATAGATTAATTAATTAATTTATCATTCTACACATATTAATAGCATATAAGATAATAAGCTGATTTGGGTAGAAAATCTGATTTGGAACCTTATAGAATCTTGTTAGCAATGTACTGGATTTAGCTGCTAACTACTGCTATATAATCACTCATAAATTGATTCATATTTTGTATAATTTAAATGGCAAAATTGGTAACAGAAAGGTGAAAAATATGAGGGATAAAGCATATAACTGAGGAAATATGATAATGTCTATGTTAATAATTTTGCATGCAACATGATACTTAATTAAAAATTTGAAAGTGTTTTTGGGACCAAAATGACAGTATGTGGTTAAGTTCAAGGGCTAAAATGTCAGTAAGTGAATAAGTTTAAGAACTAAAATAATAATGAAAAGTTAACTTTTAGACACATGGATGACACGTGAGAACCATGTGGATGACACATAGCAACCGTCGACTGCTATGTCATCACCAGGGTACCACATAGATGCACACATTAAAGATAATGGATGAAAGTTAACAGCAAGACTAATATGTCACACTTTTGACACATTCGGGGATTAAATTTGAATTTTTCATCTTTCAGCAATCAATTTGTTAGTGTCTTACACCTTTAAGGATGAAAATGGACATTTATCCTACGTTCAATTTTCTCATAACATTAAGGCATGTATCTGATGTTACCAAATTGAGCATCATCGTTCATTCCTATAATGAAGAGGTGGGCTTTTTCATTTATTTTTTTTTGGGTTTTCATCAAGTTTGGATTTTGAGATTGGGAACTTGTGTTGTAGCTTCAACTTGGAGTTGATGAAAGCTATAATTCATTGTAGGGTATGGGATTGATGGCACAGCGGCTTCAAATGCCTTTTCTTTATGATTTGAATCCTACACCTCCCATATTGAATTCTACACCTCCCAAATTTTTTAAAATCCCAAATTATCCTTCTCATATTATACCATTTTGGAATAGATGTTCCACAACAGTAAAAAGTAGTTTCCGAAATAGGTGTTCTATAACAATAAAATATTGATTTGCCTCCCAGAATAAGTGTTCCACAATAGTAAAAAAATAGCTTATGGAATAGGAGTTCCATAACAATAAAAAATAGTTTCCGGGATAAGGGTTCCACAATAATAAAAAATAGTTTTGCCTTCCAGAATAGGCATTCCATAATAGTAAAAAATAGCTTCCGGTATAGGTGTTCCATAACAGTAAAAAATAATTTTACCTTCCAGAATAGGTGTTCCATAATGGTAAAAAATAGCTTCTAGAATAGATATTCCATAACAATAAAAAATAGCTTTTGGAATACGTGTTTCATAATAGTAAAAAATAGATTCCAAAATAAGTGTTTCATAACAGTAAAAAATAGTTTCTGGAATAGGTGTTTCATAATAGTAAAAAATAATTTTGCCTTCTAGAATAGGCATTCCATAACAATAAAAAATAGCTTTCAGAATAAGTGTTCCATAACAGTAAAAAATAGTTTTGTCTTCTAGAATAGGTGTTCCATAACAATAAAAAAATAGCTTCCAGAATATGCATTCCATAACCGTAAAAAAATAATTTTACTTTTCAATATAGTTGTTCCATAACAATTAAAAATAGCTTCCGAAATAAGCGTTCCATAACAATAAGAATAGCTTTCAGAACAAGTGTTTCATAACAATAAAAAATAGTTTTGCCTTCTGAGATAGTTGTTCCATAATAGTAAAAAAATAGCTTCTAGAATGAGCATTCCATAACAGTAAGAATAGTTTTTGAAATAAGTGTTCCAAAATAGTAAAAAATAATTTTACCTTTCAGAATGAGTGTTTCATAACAATAAAAAAATAACTTCCAAAATACGTGTTGCATAACAGTAACAATGTAGTTCGATATTTTCAAATAGAAACGAGGGATACATGATACACATATAGGAGTGTTGTATTCAAATCCCCTTTTCTTTATTATGTTTTGTTGTATTACATAGATTGGTGCTTTTTTATTTGGGATTGATTGCCAAATTTTGCAATCCTTTGTTTTGGATGATAGCAACAAATTGAGTTGTGGGTTTAAAAGTTATAATGAGAAGGAATTTTCGGTGAATTAAAACCACCAAAAATTGTTTAAAAAATTTCAAACAAGTAAACTAAGCATTTTGGGGGAGCGGTAATTTTGAAGCACCAAAAAATTAACCACCACAATTGTTTAACACATGTCAATCACTGTTACAATCAATTATTTTACAGCACATTTGATGGTAAAGACTAAAAATATAAACAAACAAAAACATTAGGTGAGGGAGAAAAAAGTAAAGACTATTGATCCAATATTTTGATAATCTATAAATAGAATTAGGTACTAACTTCACCCATCCACCCCCACCCACCCACACACAAATATACACATCTAAACGAGCTATTAATGTCAAACTTATAAAGTTTGAACTTAACTCATTTAGATAATCAAATTCTATCTCAAACTTAAGTTTATTCATTTAATTAAAATTAACAAATCAAACTCAAATAACTCAAATAAATAACTTGACTCGTTTGCACCCTTACTTATAGGGAACCACCTCCATCTAACAGTCAATCTGAAAGACCATGATCTTTTGATGGACTTTACATAAAACTTGATATTGAAAATTTGTAATTTGCGTTAGTTTAATGCATATTTGAGTTGTTGCCAATAGTAACGAACAAAACATAAATTAAACCAGGCTTGCCGATATGTAAGTTGTCTTCAAACATAACTATACCGTTTTAACAAAACCATGACATATAAAATCAGACACTTCGATCCATTGAATCAATTTTCAAAACTTAATAGTCCTGTAAAGAGTCAAATTTGAGAGGGGGGCTCGATGTTCAAGTTTAGGGGAGAATTTGTTGGCAATTTAGTCCCCTAGATCAAAATCTTCCAAACCTTTTCAGCTCTCGACTCGCCTTATATTCTTGTACGATACCATTTGAACCAGAATTTTGCCACGAAGCAATGTAGTACAAGTAAAATTGAAGCATGAATAAAATCATGACGGCACTAATCTTCAAAATCATGCAGTGTGACAATAAATGCATTACAAGAACATAGATAACAAATTCTATGGTGACTCACATCCAACAACGTTAATCAATTTAGTTTAACACACAACGGTTGGAAGAAACCAAAAGATAAATAACAAAGTCGTGCCTTCTTCCCCTCAGTTTCCCCTTTGCTTGTTGGTGACAGCATGGCATCATGCATTGCAATTACAGAAAAGCATCTTTCTCAAGTAGCTTCAGGACTTCATTTTGATTGTTTAGCTTCGCAACATCTATTGGAGTTTTACCATCCATATTCTGGAGAGTACTGCAAATTGAACGAGGGAAAAAGCACTATACATGATTAAACCTAATTAAGCATCAATAGTCACTAAATAGTTTTGTACGCAATTAAGCAATAGAATTAATACTTGGAGGTTTTTAAAACACAAAATGAAAAGACTACTTACACTGCAGCACCATTTTCAAGGAGAAGGGCCACACATTCCTTTCTGCCATAACCAGCTGCATAATGGAGAGCAGTGTTCTTATTCTTATCCAAAGCATCCACTTTTGCTCCAGCCTCGAGGAGAACTTGAGCACATTTCACCTGAAATGATATCAAGAGCATGTCAGCCAGGCGTTAGAAAGAGCCCAATTAGGATCTAAAATTATAATTCCTGACGAGCCATTCACTTTGCTTGACACCATGCAAGAGGGGGCTGAAGGAAGGTAGAACCCAAATAGCACTATCCATTCACCACTAACACTGTTGTCACTCTCCACCACCACTTCTGCCATCATTGCCACTATCCCTCATCAACATCACCACCACCAATATTACACATTGCCATTGCTACAACTGCCACTGTTATCTCCATTCTCCACTCCTCCATAAATGGAATCAAATCTAGACTTTTCTGTGGGAGGAATATGAACATTATTTATAAAACTACTAATGTACCATCCTACTTTACACTTGTTAGCACCAGGGTTCTTCATGACATGAATATACATTGATGAATCACACCCAAACTTTCTTTTCCGTTTGATGAATATAATAATTTGAAAGAATAAAATGGCATTGCCTAATCTATATAGTGGATCCCACCTAAAAGAATGTGTAATAAAAAGGAAAATTACTAGGTTAGTTAATAACCTATTCCTTCAAAAATTAAAGGAAACTGTCCAATTCCTTCACTTATGAGAGAGAACTCTCCTTATAATAAGCGTGCATAAGTGGCCATGTAGAGGCTATCCCACAACATACAATAATTAAGGGTAAATAAATGCCTTTGAAATTGCAAGCATTCTATAAACCAGATGGACTCAAATCTTTCATTTTCCTGTTCATGCTCCTATGTCCTGACTCACTAATCAAATACTGACAAAGACAAACAATCAAAAAATAATTTAGCTCACTTAGTAATTAGTAAGTTTTTGATGAATTGTCAAAATATAATTTGGTATAATGGGAAAAACAGATAAGATTTTCATACCAGATCCCATCAGAGAACCATGTAAACAAATAGTTATAAGTGTTACACTCGTCCCTTTTCAAAACATGTGAAAAATTGCTCCGAAGTCAAAAGTGTAAGAACATATCCAGTATCAACCAACATCTAAAGCAGATTATTCACCAAGAGAGTATCTGCCTGCAAATGAAAAAAAAAAAAAAAACTAAAAGGCAGATGATTCCAAACTAGCCTAATATCATCAACTTGCACTTCGTTTCCTCATTTCCAACTGCTTCCCTCTTTGCTCTTGTGCTTTCTTCTCCATTTCCAATCCATCCAATTCATCATTGTCATTTTCCATTGTTTTTTTCCTAGAATCAGCTGCAGCCGGTAGCTTCTCCATTACCCAAGAAAAATCAGACAGTTGGAAATTTCAGATGCTTCCAATGGTTGTCATCAAGTCCAACCCATACTCGCCCCAAATTTCAGCAATGCTTTAGAAATTGACTCTCATATTTTAACATGTTTGACAAGCCTGCATTGCCCACCATGGTGGAAGAAACAATCAAGACCACAGTCTTTTACTAAATAATACCCTGAGCCTCAATATATCCTTCATTTACTTCGCACCATGGTTCTAAAGTCAACACCACCACCCAACAACATAAGCAGACATTCTAAGAAACAAAAAGCATGTGATATAAGAGATGAGAAAATATTCACTCCAAATATTAGCATACCTCACCATATCCACAGGCAAAATGCAAAGCAGTTCTTCCCTCTGAATCTTCTTCATCCTTGTCAGCACCAGCGGCTAGTGCATTTTTCAAGCCCTACATGTGCAAAATTTTAGCTCTCAAATATTTCAAATCATACCCAATGACACTAAGAGAATGGCTGAATTTAACAATACCATAACTAGACAGCTTAGCAACCAAATCAACCCTTAAAAAATGAACAGTTTGAGTTCTGGGTGATTTTATATTCCTTCAAAGTTGACAAAAAAAAAAAGCACATAACCCATGTATAGGGGCATACAAAAAACACTTGCCCATGCAACTGCAATAATAAATGTCTGATTTCCATAAATTTAAAAGGATTTTAAGCCACCTTTTCTACAAATGATATCACAAGTTCCAATTTATATTGTATAATCCAAAACCTTCAAAGATGGATTTTTTAAAATTGATAAAAGAAATTAAAAAGTAGAAATAATTCAGAAGATAACTGATCCTCCATACAGAAGATGTGGAAATAAAATAACAGCAATAAAGAAATAACATTAAGGGCTAAAAGCTACCTAATCCCTTTATACGTTTATTAAGGAAACTCCCTTAAAAATACCATGTGATTTGCACCAAATAGAACCAAATCAACTAATCTTATTCAAAATCACCACTGCAGACTTCCAGAGCCAGAAAATGGTCCTTAAAAATACAAGGTTTATACTCCCATCAACTGTCGCATGCAGAAGCATAACTGCACATTTTGTCTTTCATTGGAATAACTTCAAGTCTTCAATCATAAAGTAAAATTCATGATTTCTTTCAAAAAGGGAGAAGATTTAAGAGCATATGCATGTAGAAAAATAGTGCTATATCACACCTCCACATCACCAACACTAGCAGTATGATGAACAATTGATTCATCTTCATTTCCCAAATCTTCTGTCTCATCTGCCCCAGAATTTTCAGCAGAGGCACCTACATCTCCAGAATTTGCAAGACCCATGGCTTGTCCCAACTTCCGCAAAACCTCCTCATCATTCCAGTACCTGAAATAAAAAGAATCACTTAAGAAGCTACTTGACATCAATATTATGGGGGAAATATGGAAATGTCAAAAACAGCAAAAAAAAAAAATTAAAAAGAAAAATTGCTTCTAAACCTCATCATAGCAGCAGGACCACCAGTCTCTATCTCCTCCAAAATATGTTTCAGAGATGGATCCTCCTTGATGCGTGTCATTCTTTCTTCAAGCTGGTCTTTATTTGATGGATTAGAAAAACTTTCAAGCATGGCAGACATAGATGGATCCTGTGATATACAGCATCTATATTCTATTAACCAGTAGAAATTTCATGAAAAAAAAAAATATAAGGGAGAAATTGGCAAAATAGTGACCTGCATCAATGCATTACCCAGGCGCTCAGCCATGGTCATAAAATTAGGATTCTGCATAACCTGTTGCATGGTTGAAAAATATTGTTGATTATCAAAGCTAGGCATAGCATCCTGTGGAGCTCCTTGAAAAGTTTTCTGAAGCTGCTCAGCCATCTGGTTGAATGATGGATCTTTTGCTATCTGTTCAGCCAATTCCTTGATACTTGGATCCTATGCATTTCACATTTAAGCATTAGTACGCCTATATGAAGAAATATTAATATAGAATAGAAATTGAGAGCCAACAACTCCAAACATCTGACAAACAAAATTCCCTCGAGAGTGAAAAACAAAAAAGGGAAGACTCAGGTCAAACCATATAAAGAGCTCAAAAACCATTAAATGTTTCTCCTCATTTAAATTCTTCCATAGATTTCAAATACAGGCTGCAAAAGATTTACGAAGATAGAAGCTATAAGAAATGAAACTATCAACCACAATATTATTCTTATCCAAATCCAAAACCACTACAAAATGTTCACTCCACTACTCTCATACTCAGGAAAGCTTTGAAGGAAAAGACAAATACAACTCTGATGAAGTCTCACTGTCTCAATCAACAGTAAAGAACTTTAAAAAAATTCTAAATAGTTTTTTTTTCCTTACAAATCCCGGCATCATTGTCCAACCACAGGCTCCAAAACTAGAGCCCCACCAAGACTTGTAAAAACAAGCATTTGTCAAAACAACAATATCTATAAGATGGCACATGATCATAAAGTGCATGCAAACATATTCAACGACATTAACAATTAGCATGTCCTAATTATTAATAAATACAGCAGACAATGCACATATAATACAAATAAGGAAACAAAGAGAATGATTTACATTGAGCAGGCCAGACATTGCAGAGAAATCAAAAGGGTTGCCTGGAAAACCAGTTGCAGGTCCAGAAGTAGCTGTAGTAGCTCTTTGTGCTGCTGGAGAATCTTTAGATGACGTTTCATCTTTGGATGCTTTATTCTCTGCTGTTCCAGCTTTGTCATCTACGAAAATCTCAACATGTGTAAAACTAACACACTTTAAAGATTCAAGAAACTATGGCAGTTACGCTAAATTGCTAGCACTAAAAGTAGAAGAAATATAAATGATGGAGACAAGTAAAAACAAAATAAATTAGGAAAAAGTTAAACAAAGAAGGCACCAATAAGCAGATAACAAAACAGAACCTTCAAATAATGGCTTGTTCTACAAGCAGAAGGGTCAGTGCAGATTCCAAAATCATGAGTTCAAGGTAATATAGTCTAATACGGATTTACCAATGATGATAAGTGTGCAACAATAGTATTTTTGTAACAATCCATAAAGCAAAACTCCATACAACAAGTACTAAATAGAATAACGCACTTCAAAGTGTCAGGACGTTATCTCTTACTCTTTGTCATGCCTACACACAAATGCAAACTTTTTTTCCAGAAGCAAATGAGATGGAAGGAATCAGGAGGAACCACAACGTGTAAAGCAATTACCCCCTTATTGTTCTGATTACATGAAAGAAGGAATAAAAATAACGAGGAAGTAGCAAAGTTATAAATTCAGGTGAATAAATAAACAAATAACTTTATTCAGAGATTATTGCAGCACTAGGAAAGCGTCATTGAACTTTAACAAAACAAAAAGAAGAAAGGAAGCTACGTGTAGTACACCCAAAGTAAAGGATAAAGGGCAAAAGTGCTACTCTAAGTATTCATATATTCACATAAATATAAACATTAATTAATATAAACACAGGTAAGTCATACATGACGGCAACTATGTAACTTGAAAACACCAAACTCGTGTTGCAAATTCGATTCAACCAGCTCAAGGCGTTAATCCCAAGTCCACACATCTTCTATAAAGTGATAAATAAACATCAATTGAGATCAAAATTTAAGTATCCTTTTGGCAAAGACTGTTTTTTAGGGCAAAAAACCGTTTTTTTTTTCAATACCTCCAGTAAGGAAAACTAAGCTAAATAAATCAATAAACTGCGTTGAATTTTCACCAGATGGGAAAAATAATCCAACAACAATAGCAATAACATCATTATTACTATTCTGATTATTATTATCAAATCTAGAGAAGGAGATTGCACATACCAGCAGGGAAATCCTTTTTGGAATCTGAAGCCATGAGAGAAGAAAATAGAAAATTGCTGAAAGAAACGCAGAGAGATAATAACTATTTAGTATTTGGGTTACGATGAATCGCGGATTCGAATTGAGAGAAAATCGGGGTTTCGAAATTGAGAGAGAAACCTAAACGGAGAGAGAGAGAGAGAGAAGAGTTCGAACCTGAATCTGAGTGAGAGAGGAAGAGGAAGTGTGAGATGAGTGAGTTTGGAAGGAAAAAAAAGAACGAAATGAAAACAAAACCCTTTTTCCTTTTTTTATTTATATATTTATTTATTTATAACCTTTAGCGATAGAAATCTCCACCCATGAGATGATAGAATACAACACACAAATAATAGTGATAGGTGTGGGCCCCCTCAATCCCCATCCTTTCAAATGAATGGCTCACTATGATATCACCCATTTGCATCCACCTTCCGTATTTGAATAATACTCCAGCAATCCAAATTTGTCGTGTGATATATTTTGTTGAAAAATAATATAATTAAATTTAAGGTAAATAATCATTTTTGTTTATAGATGTGTAGGATGTTGATAAATTTATTTCTAAAATATAAAATTTTAAATGTTAGTCTCTCAACGTGAAAAAAGTGCAATAAATTTATTCATTTGTTAACTTTTATTTACTACCGTTAATGGAAGAGTTCACGTTACACAAATGGAAGAAAATGACACAAAAATAATTGTCAACATGGCTTAATTGGACCAAAATACCAGTAAGTTATCATTTGATCAAAATGTTAAGAAATTACCATTGGATCAAAATATCAATAATTTTGTTTTGGACTAAAATGTCGATATATTTTCATTGGATCAAAATGTTAGTAAGTTGTCATTGGACTAAAATGTCACTAATTTTCCATTGGATCAAAATGGTAGTAATTTTTTTGGACCAAAATGTATGTACGTGTTTCCATTGGACTAATTTATCAGACTCCAAATTTCGTTTCATTTAAGGATAAAATGTAATTTGATTTTCATTTTTTCACCCCTTTTTTTATCGTTGCAAGCATAACATTACAATAAACACTTAAAAAATAAGGAGTTAGAACAAACATAATAATAAACATAATATTGATTAATAAGCATTTTTGTAAGGATTAATTTAATGGTTGTATATTTTTGTTTGAGTATCATATTTTGGGTAAAGTACTATCACATTAGAAATTTTATAGGAACAGACAGATTATGATTATTAATCAATATTATGCTTATTCTAACTTATGCTTATTTTTCTATTTTTTTTAAGTGTTTATTATAATGTTATGCTTAAAACGATAAAAAAGGGAGAGAAGATGAAGGTTAAATTATATTTTACCCTTAAATAAAACGAAATTTCGGGCTTGACAAATTAGTCCAATGGAAACTTACTAACATTTACTGACATTTTGGTCTAAAAAAATTACTGACATTTTGGTCCAATGAAAAATTATTGACATTTTAGTCCGATGGTAACTTACTGACATTTTGGTCCAATGGTAACTTAGTGACATTTTTGTCTAATTTATTCAACAACCATGTTTGCAATCATTTTTGTGACATTTTGGTCCCTTTGTGCCACGTAGGCTCTTTTATTAATGATAACAGACGGATGGATGGATTTGTCACACATTTTTTCACTTTTGGGGATTAAAATTTGAATTTTCATCTTTCAGGGATAAATTTGTCAGCATTCTACACATTCAGAAACAAAAATGATTATTTACCCTTAAATTTACACTCTCTTTTTTAACTTTATGGGTGTTCCTTAACTTAGGAGTGTTCATAAGTTTATCTAATTCAATATAAATAAATAAATAAAACTAAATCAACCAATAAGGATATAGTTGGCTTGTGGTGTTATCCATCCTTCTTAGTGAGAATGAGTGCTCAGGATTTCTCTCCAACTACGAATAATATGGGTGCTACTAGCTTGCGAAAGAAACCATCAGACGACAGCAATGACGATGACTCTTCATCAACAACAAGGACTTCCTTCAGGGATAGAGTTATGGGTAACAAGCAATGCCCACCTCCTTTACCATCAAAGGATTTGTTCAAGGATAATTGGCTCATATAGAGTATGAAGGAGGCAACCCGATGAAGTACATGGTACACATTGACCACTCTATTCTGGAAGGGTTATGTGCACCATGGGAGGATGCGTTGGTGATTAAATTGTTGGGGGAAAATGTTGTTTATCAAATAATGTAAGATAGGCTCCCAAAACTATGGAAGTTCTCGGCTGGTTACGACCTCATGGACATAAGCAATGGGTTCTACATGGCGAAGTTTGATATAGAGCCGGATAGGGCTCATGTTATGGAAGATGGTCCTTGGATGCTTTTCAACCATTATCTCACAGTTCTACGTCGGTCCCCAGAGTTTGCTTCCCCTACTGCGAAGATTGATCGCACACTTGTTTGGATTTGATTCCCAGGTTTGAACCTTGTCTTTTATGATGAAAGTGTCCTCATGGCCATGGCTATTGTTGTAAGGCGTCCAGTCAGAGTGGATGCAAACACGAGAGATGTCTAACAAGGCCGGTTTGCGAGAATGTGTATTGAAGTGGACCTAGACAAACCAATGGTGGGTCTCATGTGGTTCCATGGACACTAGTATCATATATAGTATGAAGGCCTCCATTGAATTTGCTCAACCTGTGGTTGTTATGGCCACCTTTTACAAGAGTGTAAGAAGCAAGTGCCAACTACCCCGGTGACAGTGAGCCCAACACCGGAAACTCAGGTCATTCCTATTGTGGCTGTAGACAAACACATGACGATGCAACCATTCCCTAACAACGAGAATGATACTCAACCTAACCCTAATGTGCTAAATCTTGTCAAATCACCAATCCCAGATTTTCGACGTCCCAGGCAGGTATGAATCAGGGTACAATGGCAAGAGATCAGGGTGTTAATGACGACGACCCCACTCATAAGGAATGGATGATTGTGAAGTATAAAAGTAGGAAGCAGAATATTCTAAAAAAACATAAAGATGGGACATCTAATTTCCAATCATTGCCTAAGGAAGGGGCCCACCAACAGCTAGTGGGTCGAGGAAGTCTATAAGTGGTTTCAATGCCCCTAAAAAGTCAGACATGGGTCCCACCGGCTTGATGATTGTGGTAAGCAAACCAAAATACTTGTCCAACAATAAAATGTCACGTAAGGACCATGAGACTGGCCTGCCACAATCAGTGAAAGCCACGACCTAGCTTGTCCCCACCGAACCTTTCCCACATGCACGTCCTCCTCGTGCTGAAATCCGAGAACTAAGGGATGGTGCCAAAATAGCTCTCGACATTGAGCTTCTTCAACATGGTAGATACGCAATGCAAATGGATGATGGACACTCGGGACTTATGTCAGACATGGAAATTTCCCAGCCCATAGGTGATGCAGACCTTGCTTGCAACAACATGGAAAATGCAACATAAGGCTCTCGGAGCCCCTACATACACCCCCACCATTATGTTTCCATGGAATCCTTTTAAGATATCTCTATCCTATCATGGAATATCAGGGGTGCTACAATTACAGGCAAATGGTGCCATATTAAGGATATTGTTAGGAAACTATCCTCTCCTATCATCATGTTGTATGAAACTCATAACTTGTTCTCCAACAGCAAGATTGTTGGGATCAAGTGGCCAATCGTGCCTTGTTCCTTCAAGAAGCAGCTGGGAATTCTGGGGGTATTTGGGTGCTTATCTGGCTTGTTGACATTACTTTTCAGTTGTTGGACTCCTCTCCACAAGCTATTACCTTCTCCCTTCAGCGAAGACACCTTTTCTGGTATTGCATTGTTGTCTATGCCTCCCCCAACCCCATGGTAAGGCCACTTTTTTGGGACTATCTCATACACACTCAACACATGATGAATGGGCCCTAAATTCTTCTTGGGAACTTCAACGAGATATTATACTCTACAGAACTCAAGGGAGGCACATTTAATGTTACGCAAGCCAATCACTTTGCGAGTGTACTCCTATCTTGTCAACTCCTTGTTATCGATATTGTAGGGGTATCTTTACGTGGAGGAAGAACATCCAAAATGGACAACGCATTTGGAAGAAACTTGATTATTGTCTATCGAATGTTAAGTGGCACTTACCGTTCCCTTATGCACTTGCAGAGCTACTTCCTACACATAACTCAGACCACAACCCGATCCTTCTCAATTGTTGCAAATCCAGAAGTAATAAAACCCTCATGTTCCATTTTTCAGGCTACATGGCTCGCTCATTTGGGTTACCAGGATATAGTTGCTTTGGCATGGAAGAAGCCCAACATGAATGTCGTAAACTGTCTTTCAAATGTCAAAGAGGATTCTCTAGTTTTCAATAGAGAGACTTTTAGGAATATCTTCAGGAAGAAGCGCCAACTTGAAGCCAGAATCAAAGGTGTGTAAAAGGAATTGGAACCATAAGTTAGTTTAGCCTTATCTCTTTGGAGCATCGACTTCATAAACAATATGATGAGGTTCTAGTGCAAAAGGAACTCCTTTGGTTCTAGAAATCATGTGAGGAATGGACTAAATTTGGAAATAAAATCACCAAATTTTTCCATACTCAAGTGGTTATTAGGAGGAGGAGAAATAAAATCACGAGTCTTATGATTGATGGAATTCAGTGCACAGATGATGACTTACTCAGGAAGAAAGCCTTGAAGTTCTTTAAGAAGCTCTTCTAATGCCCTAAAACTTGTGATCCATCTAGCCTTTATCTGAATTCTATCCCTCAGATTGGCCAAAATATGTTTGATGAACTAGCAAAACTAGTCACCATTGAGGAAGTTAAGGGCACCCTCTTTTCTATGGACTCGTACAAGGCTCCTGGCCCAGATGGTTTTCAACCAATCTTCTTCAGCAATTTTGGGACTTGGTGGGTATGGATGTTTAGGATATAGTGGCCCAAGCTTTTAACATAGGCTTCATTCATCTGGGACTAGTAGAGACTCTCATAGTGCGAATTCCTAAGGTGGACCAACCTAAGTGCCTTAAGGAATTCAGGCCTATTAGTTTATGCAATGTGTTGTCCAAAACCATTTTGAAGGTCCTTGTCCACAAAGTTAGACCTTTGTTGGATGAGCTGATTAGCCCCCTTCAAAGTGTCTTCATCTCTGGCCAAGGCACGAGTAACAATGCACTAATTACCAAGGAAATAGTCCACCACATGTGTAAGAAGATGAGTAGAGAAGGATATCTTTTGTTTAAAATAGACTTTGAAAAGGATTATGATAGGATTGATTGGCCCCCTTCAAAGTAGCTTCATCCTTGGACAAGGCACGAGTAACAATACACTAATTACCCAAGAAATAGTCCACCACATGCGTAAGAAGACGAGTAGAGAAGGATATCTTATGTTTAAAATAAAATTTGAAAAGGCTTATGATAAGGTTGATGGGGATTTCTTGGAGCTTACCCTCACTGAGTTTGGCTTCCTTGCTTCGATCATTCATCTCATTATGAATAACACGAGGGCCACGTCTTTATCCTTGAAGTGGGATAACGAAGTCTCATATCCTTTCTTCCCCACTCGCAGCCTCAGAAAAGGTGACCCGCTCTCGCCCTATCTATTTGTTTTTTGCATGGAGAAGTTGACAACTTTTATTCAAGAGAAAGTCCAAAGCGGATCCTGACATCCTGTTCCTGTATCAAGGGAAAGGCCTAAAGTTTCCCATCTTTTCTTTGCAAATGACAGTCTATTATGAAGACGAAGACATCTTAGGTTCAGCTGGTTTTGAAAGATCTGGCGGATTTTGCCAAGGCCTCAAGTCTTTAGGTCAACTTACAAAAGTCAAAGTTCTACTCCTCTAAGAATGTTGCTCGGACCAAAGTGAATAAATTTAGAGACATCTTGGGCTTTTCCCCAACATGCAACATTGGTAGATATCTTGGCTTTCCCATCTTCACTAGGAAGGTGAAGAAGGTGGACTTTGGGTTCATTCTTGATCGGATGACCTCGAAACTAACTGATTGGAAGGCTAACCTACTAGGAAGAGCACACAGAGTGGTCCTAGCATCATCAGTATTGAACTCCATCCCTAATTATGTGATATAAAATGTTTGGCTTCCGCAAGGTGTTTGCAATGCTATAGACAAGATTGTGCAATCATTCGTATGGGGTGACCAGCACAAGCACTGGGCCAATTGGAAAACGATGACCAAGTCGAAGAAGGAAAGGAGTTTGGGGATTCGTTCCTCTAGAGAGGTCAATATCGCCATGCTAGGAAAGCATACATGGGATCTCATTTTTGAGACACCGAAACTATGGACCCGGATTCTAAAAAAGAAATACCTCAAGAGAGACTTTATCTTGCATATCAAGGAGTATAAGGGCAATTCTTACACTTGGAAATATATTAGGAAAGCCATTGAGTCTCTTGAGGTGGGTTTTCGGTTCCACGTGGGGGTAGGGAACTTGTCCTATTAGTTTGGTCAATGGTCTTCAAATAGGCCTCTATGCTCATTGGTGTATTATGTGCACATTATGGACTCAAATTTTATAACACCTTGTTTTTCATAAAATAAAATAAAAAGTTTTATTTAAAAATTAAGAGTTTTAGAAATTAAATAAATGAGAGAAAAGGGTTTTTGTTAATTAAAATAAGAGAAGTTTTAATTGGTTATTTATTTAATGAAAAAGTAAAATAGAGTTCTTTTTCATAAAATAATAAAATAAAGAAAATACAGTAAATAATAGGCTCATAGTACCCTAGCTATAAATAGAGACATACTAGGTCAGTTTTTACAATTACGATACGTCTTTAGGCTCTTTCTTCCTCCCAAATTTGTTCTCCCTTCTTCCTTTCCCAAAACCCTCTCTTTTTCCCGCATATACCCAAATTTGTCCTAGTAAAACTAAGATCTCAGACTTGTTAACCGTTGAATCATCTTAAAATTTGGACACCACCTTTGAAACTCATTTTCGCACATTACCACCTTTAGGATTTGCCAAATAATGTCTATAGAGAGAGAAATACCCCTCATATGCAAACAATGAAATTGAGGCTCCAATCCCTTCTCTATCTCTCTAACGCTTGAAAACCCTAGCAGAACAATCAAAGGAAAAGCTTGAGGAATCTTAAGGAGCTGCTAGACATGCTACTATCATTGTTAGACTACACACGTGAGCCCGCTTAGAGGTAAGGTATGAGTTATTCACAGTTGGGGATTAGTGAGAACATGTGTAGGGATCCTTAGAGAATCAATTGTGATGGGTTTTGGGGTGTTTCTGCAATTTTGATTCCATCTTTACAATTATAACTGCGAATTATATATGTTTGACGGGCCAATTAATGTCCCATTGTGAAATTACTATGAAATTGATGTGTTCTTGTGTTGAGTGTGAACCCTAGAAATTGAGTTTTTTTTCTAATTGTCATGAATTAGTGAAACTGAATTATTAGTATGATGTCTTTACTAGTTAATTTGCATTGAGTTTATATTTGAATCTAGCACATTGTGATAAAGAATAAATGGTAAAAAGACAAAAAATTCCTCTATTTTTTTTGCATATTGTGGTAGATTGAAAAAGTTATTGTAATGTTATATTAAAATAAACTTTCAAATCAAACCGAAATTGTACACGAATTTGTATGTCCTGTACCACTGCACTTTTGATATTTGACACCACGCACATCAATTTCACTTTATTAAAGAACGTGAATTGTACTCTAAATAATCTTCACTTTAGTTGCTTATTTTATACAAATTATTGCCTTTGTGTTGTATCCTCCCACAATGATGATCAGCATGTTATATATACATTGTAATAATAAAAGTAATAAAATAATAAATTAAAGAAAGTTGTAAAGTTAATGCTTAGTAGTAATTTCTTTTGATACAATTTTAATTTAATAGTCGTAGAAACTCCTTTTAATTGAAAATAGTGTAGTTCGATTTAATATGTGTGTGTGTGTGTGTGTTTTGTGCCATGCAAATATTAATAGTATGTGATGTGTATATGATTCATGAGGCATGATAAATTATTATATTGGGATTATGAAATTGTTATTGAGATTGTGTGTAAATGATAAATTGAGTATGTGTTGAATTGTAAGATTCATATGTATTGAGATATTATACGCATTGAGTTATGAGCTATGAATTGTACAATCACACAACTGTAAGACCATTTAAGAGCGACGAGTTAATGCATAAAAAGTTTTATGATAGGCTTCACTATGGGAACCCGACAAGTCTAATCACTTTAAGGCGTGATGAGTTAAAATGATTTTGAAAACCATTGAGTAGTTGTGTGTATTGCATAGTTCATAGGTAAAGTTTGTGTTTGTGCCATGTATATATTACTACTGTGTGATGTGTATATGATTCATGAGGTGTGATAACATATTGCTTTGGGATTATAACATTGTGATTGAGATTGAGTTTATGTGATAAATTGAGTATGTGTTGAATTGTAAGACACATGTATATTGAGATATTGTATGCATTGAGTTGTGAGCTATGAAATGTACAATCACACAACTGTAAGACCTTTTAAGGGGGATAAGTTAATGTGTGACGAGTATTGTGATGGGATCCATTGTAGGAACTCGACGAGTTTAATCACTTTGAGGCGCGATGAGTTAAAATTAATTTGAGAACAATTGAGGAGTTGTGTGTTTTGTATAGTTCCTATATAGAGTCTGCATGGTAAAATATTTTTTGGGTTGGACCTGAATCAGGAGGGAGAGGCCCTGAAGGACTCTTCGGAGTCTAGGCCTTAGGGGTAAATACACCCGATTTAAGTGTTACTTTAAGCCTGTGCCAATCCCACATGGTTGGAGCATTATCACAAAATAGCGTGACCCTGACTGGTCTCCCTATTATTTTACCTAGTGAAAGTGACCTAACTTACTAGTGTGTCGTCTATCTTGTCATGTACTCCTAGGCACCCGACGAGGTTTTTCAACGACATGGTACCACATTGCATATAGGATTGAGTCTTAGTGTTATCTATTGCATAATGTATGTGCAATGATCATTGTGACTTATTACGTGATGGTGGGTAATGAATTATGTGAGTGTGAGATGTTGTGTTGTACTTGAGATGTGAACACGTGATTAATGTGAAAGGGTAAAATGTGATTTTTTTATTAAATCCTTGGGACAAGTGATGTTACACAATGAGTGGTAAAATGATGTGAATTGTGCTAAGTTGAGCTTGTTATGCTTATATTATATATATGTGTGTGTGTGTGTGTGTGTGTGTGTGTGTGTGTGTGTGTGTGCTTTCATTTATCTCTATCTATTTAGGAATGTGATAACTCACTCCTTGTGTGTTGTTTGTGTTTGGATCCTATGATGATCTCGAACCTTTTGTTCGTGGAGCAGATGGTTAGGTAGATGGCCCTGGAAAACCTTATGCTTGAGGATGCTCGGACACTGTGCTCTGATAGGATATGACATTGAGGCTTAGGGTTTTATGTTGTTTTTATCATACATTATTTTTAGATATGTAGTTGAACATGATTTACTTCTATGTTTCTCATTAGAATTTTAGTTGTAATATCGGTACAGTCTTTGTTTGGATCCGGAACTCATTTTTATATTCTTACTTATAAGTTTTAACTTGGTTAAATTGTGAACGTGAACCTTTTACTCCGTTGAGAAGTTTTATTTTGAGTTGTGAAATAAATATTTTTAAATTACTCTCGTTATTCCATGTTTCCTTTCACTATATTTATGTCGGGATAGAGGGTGTCACACATTTGAGTTTAAAGGACGTCTGGAATGATGGTAACTAATACACAAACATCCTTGCCACTCCTATGAGTCTAGAGGTGAACACAATCAGAAGCTTGTTCCTCCTGGTCAATACCCACGACTGTATCATTTGGGACTCCTCTCCTTTTGTTGAATATGCTGCAAGCCACACCTACAAATGGTTAATGCAGGAAAGTAACACCTAGAGTACAAGCGTGGAGAACAAGCCTTGGATGTGGTCCATTAGAATACCAGATAACATTAAACACTTCCTATGGTTATCTAATATAAATTGTTTGCCTACTAACCTTTTTTTGTAACAGCGTCACCTTTCTCCTAATCCTACTTGTTGCAAATGCAACCAAGACAATGAGACAATCCTCCACTTATTTCGTGATTGTTATTAGTCTCTCCAAGTGTGGGATTTCTTCAAAGTCCAAGTTGCTACGTCAAACATGTCTCCCATGTCAACAAGGGAGTGGCTGCAACACAAGATTAAAGGAAACTATGGTCAAGTGTCCACCATCATCTATTGTTTCATTTGGAGGGCAAGGAATGAACTTATCTTCCTGAATAAACCTTGGAATAATCAAGTCATCATTATCAAGATCAAGTTGACCTTAACAGAGGTACAGTGAATATTCCCTCCCTCTTCGTCAGATGCTCAACCCAAGCTTGTAAGGTGGATTCCTTTTACAGCCCCTACGGTCAAGTGAAACATGGATGGGAGCGTTCATGGAAACCCAGGAAAGGCAGGTTTTGACGGGCTCATTCGGGACTTTAAGGGACAATGGATCTCTGGTTTCATAGGCTCTTGTAGCTTTAAACCTCACTTGTGACTGAGCTTCATGCCATCTTGTTCGGGTAGAGGCTAGCGTGGGAAGTTGGCCACATAAACTTAGTTTGTGAATCTGACTCGCTTTATGCTATTAATTTGGTTACAAGAGGAGTGGGCTTACACCATCCTCACTTTCCTCTCATTGATCACATCAAGACATTGTTGGCTCAAAACTGGAAGGTACTTCTTCAAATACCTTGAGTCAAAGGAGTACCTATGTAGACTCGTTGGCAAATGCAGGTGCTACATCTAATTCAAGGTACCAAGTACTTCATATTTGCCCAACAGAGCTTTAACCCTTGCTCTTAGCTGATGCAAAAGGAACTTACTTTGTTAGGCCCCCCTAAGTGGCCTTTTCTTTTTTCTTTTTGTTTCTTGTAATTTTCATTCCCACTCATAAAAAAAACCCAATAAGGATATGAGTTTTGGAACCCAACTCACTCAAATTTTTTTCAATAAAAAATGATAAAAAACAAAAACCTAATAAATCAAAATTGAAATCAAAATTTTTAATTGTATCGTATCAAATTTTGAATTTGATTTTAAAAACATATTCAATCCAATCCAAATCAAACTCGTACATATGTATATATTTTTATTCATAAATTTATAATATATTACTCATATTTTATTTTATTTCTTATATATTTATAAAATTATCATATAATTAATAGCTATTTATGAAAAATATATTTAATTTGAGATACTTGTTTACTAACTATTTCAGTTAAGATGCATAAATATATTATTATTAGTTATTTAATACATACAAATGAAATATTTAATATTTTAAATTCTTTTTATTATATTTATTATATATCTTACATTTTATTTAATATTTTTCAAAAGAAATAAAAGTAAGATTCAAACTGATAAGTGACCCAATTTAAACCTCTTTAAATTGGATTGGTTTGGATTACAATTTAAATCAAACCCATTGGATGATAAATTTACATAACCTACATGATTTGATCGGTTGATTTTTGTCTTCAAAATTTATCTAATCTAATCTATGAATACCCTTATCCTAATTCATTGAGTTATAGATTAATTTCGTTTGCGGTGGATTGTTACAGTTGTCCCAACGAAATTTTGCACACTGAGGAATTGAATCCACTTACTAAATAGATCATTTTTTTCACTTAGGGTAAAAATTTATGCATTTATACATTATACATATAAATAAAAGTAAAAGTATAATAAAACTAAGAATATGAATATGAATATTAATGTTATTATTATTAATTAACTAACAGTACAAAGTATTTATTTTTTATAAAAAATATGCCTTTAATGGTCAAAATAAATAATTATTCTATTAAATAAGAATGTATTTCATTTATATTCTTTTTTTACCATGGTGTTAATACAAAATATTCAAATTCAAAAATAATGTTTTTTTATGTATAAATAATATATATACTCATAATATATAGTTGACTAATCAGTGTTCTGATAAAGATTAATTATTGGCAAAGATGGTGAATACTTTGCACAAATTACATGATGACCTAAAAAAACATAAAAAGTTATTAACCAAATTACACTAACACTCTCTGAAGTTTTGTCGAATTACACAAATACTCTTTCTTTTAAAACCTTAAAGGGGGCATGTAACATAAAAAAGAGTGACATTGTAATGTTTTTCACAGGATTATGATAGGTTTGTGTAGGAATAAAAAAGTATGGGTAATTTGTGTAATTTGACAAAGCCTTGGGATCATTAATATAATTTGCTCAATTTTATTTATAATAGGCCAAATAACCTATCTGGTCATTTATCCTTTTTTTTGGTCCAATTTGATCCTTTAACTTTTAAAAAATTTATTTTGATCCTCTATGTTTTAAGAAAGAACCAGAATGGTCCTTTCATTAGTGTAGATTTAACGTCATTAATGAAATAAAGGTATCTTCCTCTTCTTCTTCTCCCTTCTCCTTCCTCTCAAATTCTGCAATCAAAACTAATCACACCATTTTCACACCCTTTTCTTCTTTCCCCATTCTTCCTCGCCTAGCTTCAGAAAATTAGGTCCCTCATTTTTTTAATCTGAATCTTCTTTCTTCTTTGGATTTTTTTCCAGAGAAATAAGGGATCCTCAGGTTCATAAGTGGCAGCCATAATTGTGAAAACCAAAACCCCAATAACAAAAAATGAGAAGTAAATGTTCCCAATCATAGCCATGGCATTCTAACCTAAATTCTCAGGCCTGAAACTCCCAATTTGAGAAAATATAGCTCGACCCAACATTCTTGTTGTGTATCAAATCACCCCCGAGATATGTACCCTACATGGACATGAAAAAACAATGATACCTAGTAAATTGCAACTGATTAAGACAACAAAAAAGGTTTAAAGTTCTCATTTTATCGGAGAGAAAGAAAGATGAAATGAACAAATAATGGAATTTGAAGATCTAAAAATGAATGGAAGCAGAATAAAGCTAAATCTTAATAGAGTGAACAAATACAAATTCAAATACCCATTTATCCAAATTACAATATCTGAATGCAGAATTGATAAAGTTAAATCTTTTTATTTTCTTGATTTGCGATCTCAATCCACTATGCAACATCACTGGCACGAACGACCTCTTTGCAAAGCATCGACACCACTCTTACTACCACAACGTATCAAACCACCGAATCTGCGACAGGGTGCAGAAGTGAAAGATGAGGTGCAAAAGTAAATGATGCTTTTATAAGTGTAATACCTTATCAGGTACTTCACTTTAAAATCCACCCTTAGAAACAGATTTGCTTCAAATCTAGGGTTTCCCTGCCCCAAATTATGAGTCCATTGAGTTTGATTTTGTGGATGAAAGCATAGGGCTTTCAAAAGCCCTCCAATGTTTCTCGAAATTATATGACACACACCACCACCATGCATCAAATGCATATGTTGCACTCATTCTCCTTCATGTTCCTCTATTGGTTCTACTGCAACTCATGTCAGTACAAGTGTTGGAAGATGAAGCAAATAGAAAGAAATTTCTATATTTCTTGCTAACTTATTTCAGCCTTTTAATTCTAAATTCACTCAAGGAAAATGTACATATTATGAAAGCTTTTTGGGATGCCACATTTTGTTTTTAAATTTCTTTTAATAACGCAATTGTGGAATAATTAATAATCATATTTTGAAGTAAGATTTAATATTTTAGAATTTTTAAACATTTTTATTTGTATTTAATGCTTATAACTTACAACTTAATAAAATCTTAATTTTTTAAAATATTTAACCATTTTGTATATCCTACAACTAAATTTCTTTAGTTTTGTTATCATGGCATAGCTTATGCCATCTCATTTACATAATGATTTCAAAATTCAAAATTACAACAGAACAAATTCAAATTGTTTCCAATTAACTTCTGGAAAATCATTTGGCTAGTCCAATAAAGCATTATGGACTATAATATACTTACGAAGCATACCAAAAAAATTAAGAAATATTAAGTAATGACCCCTAGAAATCACAAAAGGTCAAAAATGGCACCATGACAAGAATGACACCGCTACGAATCAAGAAAACATAATATAAAATATAGAAAGAAAGTAGAATTTTTAGGTTGAATGTTTCTTCAATTTTCTACCTCTTGACTTATCCTCTAATTGACTCAAGTGTCAAAATCATTGTAAGAGATATCATTTCTCATCAAATATTAGAGGGACAATGAATAATCAATCTATCTACTTAGGGGAATGATTTCTTTTCTTGTGAGCCCTGAATGTAGGAGTAAAAGAGAAGAATATGTAATCTAGAGGAGAAAGTAATGAGGTTTATCTTGGTAGTAAAGAACCAAGAATGATTTGGAGAGAATATTTTTCCAATAAACAATGCCACATGAATTTCTCCTCCAGCTTACACATTCCTCTCATTTACTCCTACATTCATGGCTCACAAGAAATGAAATAATTCACATTCACACCAACTACCAAGGAAATTATGCTCATATGCAAAGCCAAGGACACAGTAACAGTGATCCTTTCCCCTCCTTAAGAGGCTAGGATTGTTCACAAGGCCCCAAGCAACTCAACGATCACACTATTAAGAGAGACAAACTAGAAAAACTCATTTGAGAACATATCTAACTCATAAATACTTATAATTAATGGATTTAATGCTTGGAAGAATTGCACACTAAAGTGACAGCTAAAATCCTAGAGGTTGGAGCATGCCCTTACTATCAAACCATTGGTGACTCACAAAGAGGTAATTTGTATAGCAATATCTAATAATAGTTTTTGGAATAAGTTCCAAGAAATCGTTAGGTTGCAAGGGAGTATATAATGCTTTTGTGGTTTGTTTGCACCAATCCTTAATTATTAATGAATTGCCTTAGGTCAAGGACAAAAATCAACAAAAAAAAGGGTTTGGCACCCTTACCATTCCCCCAAGCGTCTTTGAAGACAATTGATAGTCTTAGGTAAGAACATTTGATAGGTGAAAACATTTTGTTGTTAATCTAGTATGTTGGTCTTTGTTTGGATTTGATGTAATTCTTGGTATGGATTGACTTTTTGCCAACCAAGTCTAGTTGAACTATTTTGATTGTACAATAGATTTTCCTTTAGATGTTTGTTTTACCCCCAAAGTCTAGTCCATTCTTCTTCTTTAATGTGACCCAAATCTCCCAAACCATAGTGGTGGAAGAGGGACTTAGTGTTTCTTTTGTTACTTCCTTAAAAGGTAACAGTTAAGCTAGAACTTGCGACTATCCCCATCATTAAAGAGTTTAAGGATGTATTTTATGATAAATTCTCCACCTTACCTTTAGTGAGGGAAGTTGAGTTTTGCATAGAGTTGGCTCCTAAGGTGAGGCAACTTATGGCACCTTATACGATGTCACCTCTAGGGTTTAGTGAACTTAAGAGACAAATATAATTTCGATATCCCACTAATTCATTAGGCCTTAAGTTTCTCTTTAGGGTGTGCTTGTTCTTCTAGTAAAAAAGAAAGATAGGAACATGAAGTTATATGTAGACTATAGAAAAATTCAACTAAGTAATAATTAAGAACAAATAGACTTTAGTGAACTAAAGAGCCAAATAGAATTTAGATATCCCACCAATTCATTAGGCCTAAAGTTTCTCTTTAGATGTGCTTGTTCTTCTAGTAAAAAAAGAAAGACAGGAGCATGAAGTTATATGTATACTATAAAAAACTCAACCGAGTAATAATTAAGAACAAATACCCATTCCTTAGGATAATTGATTTGTTGGATCAACTTAGAGGGGCTTCGATTTTCTTTAAGATTCATCTTAGGTCAGAATATCACCATATTAGGGTTAAGTAAAATGATATTCCCAAGACTAATCTTTAAATGTGTTATAGTAAATATGAGTACATGGTTAAGTCATTTGGCTAACCAATGCTCTCATAGCGTTCATGGACTACATGAATAGAATTATCTGACCTTTCCCAGATAAGTTTATGGTAGTTTTCATAGATAACATTTTAATATATTCGCATACCTTAAAAGAGTATGAGGAACACTTTAAGTTTGTCCTTCAAATCTTATACGAGAAAAGATTGTTTGCCAAACTTGAGAAATGTGAGTTTTGGTTGAGAGAGGTGAACTTCTTGGAGCATGTGATATTCCTGGAAGGGATAGATGTAGATCCCATTAAGGTTAGGGCTTGAGGCAATGTTGAGTCAATAAAGATCATAACCCAAATTATGAGATTCCTTGGTTTAGCAGGTTATTATATGAGTTTCATCAAGGGTTTTTTCCCAGATAACCTTACCCTTAACCATACTAATTGGGAGGGATAACCCTTTGTTTTTTATGAAATATGTGACAGAAGCTTCCAAGAGCTCAAAAAGAGGTTGACTTCTACACTAATGCTAGTTATTCATGAAGCATTGGGGAGTTTCGAGGTATATAGTGATCCCTCTAGTAAGGGATTCAAATGTGTTTTGATGTAGGATAAAAAGGTAGAAGCATGTGTTTAAACAATTAAGACCACATTAGGAGAGTTACCTTACCCATGACCTTAAGCTAGCAGCTGTGGTCTTTACCCTTAAGATGTGGAGTCATAATTTGTATGGTGTCAAGTTTAGAGTTGTCAAAATAGGCCTGGCTTGACTACCCTATAAATAGGGTGGCCATATTGGATTCTAAAAAAGGCAACCCAAATAGAAACAAGTCTTATTATATTGGCTCAATTAACTCAGTAGGCCAATAGGGCTCGGGTCAAACCGGGCTAATGATTAATATAAAAAATTAAATATATAGCATAATACATAATATAATAAATTAATAATTTAATAAAAATTAATTGAATTAACATAAGTGATAACTGGTAAGTGTGTACTATGAATGTGTGACAAAATTGTGGAAGCAAAGCTTCATGATGAATCAACAATGATTCAAAGGTGTTTTGATGATAACAATGATGACAACAAAAGATGATGACAAAAGTGATGAACAAAAAGCTCAAGTGAATCAAAGAACATCCATCTCAAGAATCAAGATTCAAGAATCAAGAAGAATTCAAGACTCAAGAAGAAAGCCTACAAACAAAGATTCAAGATCTCAAGAATCAAGATCAAGATTCAAGATCTCAAGAATCAAGATCAAGATTCAAGAATCAAGAATCAAGACTCAAGATTTCAAGAATCAAGATCAAGATTCAAGAATGAAGAAAAGACTCAATCAAGATAAGTATTAAAAAGTTTTTTCAAAACTTTGAATAGCACATGAGTTTTTGACAAAACCTTTACCAAAGAGTTTTTACTCTCTGGTAATCGATTACCATATTGTTGTAATCGATTACCAGTAGTAAAATGAGTTTGAAAAAGTTTTCAAACTGAATTTACAACATTCCAAATATTTTCAAAAGGCTGTAATCGATTACAATGTTTTGGTAATCGATTACCAGTGTCCTTGAACGTTGAAATTCAAATTTAAAAGTGAAGAGTCACATGATTTCACTCAAAAGCTTTGTGTAATCGATTACACTTATTTGGTAATCGATTACTAGTGTTTGTTTCTGAAAAATCTAAAGATGTAACTCTTCAAAAAGGTTTTGACTTTTTCAAATGGGTTTTAAGTTTTTCTAAAAAGTTATAACTCTTCTGAATGGCCTTCTTGACCAGACATGAAGAGTCTATAAAAGCAAGGCTTTGTTTTGTATTCTAAATCAATCTTTCTAACAACAATCTTGAATACTTTACTTTTCCAATCAATCCTTTACAAGCCTTGACTCTCTTTGAACTTCTTCTTCTTCTTTGTACCAAAAGCTTTCTGAAGTTTTCTGGTTTTCTAAACCTTGAAAACTTGTGCTATTCATCTTTTCATTCTCTTATTCCTTTGCCAAAAAGAATTCGCCAAGGACTAACCGCCTGAATTCTTTTTGTGTCTCTCTTCTCTCTTTTCCAAATGAACAAGGGACTAACTGCCTGAATTCTTTTGTGTCTCCCTTCTCCCTTGTCAAAGAATTCAAAACGACACAGTCTGAGAATTCTTTTGATTCTTCCCTTCCCTAATACAAAAGCGTTCAAAGGTTTAACCACCTGAGAATTCTTTTGTATCCCCATTCACAAAGTATCAAAGGTATAACAGCCTGAGATCTTTGTCTTAACACATTGGAGGGTACATCCTTTGTGGCACAAGTAGAGGGTACATCTACTTGGGTTTGACTGAGAACAAGAGAGGGTACATCTCTCGTGGATCAGTTCTAGTGGAGGGTGTCATACCCTAATTTCGTCCGGGGACCTTTGCTTGGTGGCATGCAACTTTTGTTTGGTCCTTGTGAGGTGCTTGGCACCCATCATTAGGCAATTTGTAAAGTTCCGGGACATGCCGGAAATCAAAAGAAAGTATTGATGCACAATCCGTAAGGTTCCGTGGCATACCGGAAATCAAAAAGGAAGCATCGTTGCACAATTCGTGAGGTTCCGTAACGTTCCGTAAGTCAAAAAAGGGATGATTATGTAATCCGCAAGGTTCCGTAACATTACGGAAAGAAAACAAGTATCGTTACGAAATTCGTAAGTTTCCGTAACTTTACGAAAAAAGAAGCACAAAAAAGGCAGGGGGTGTATTTAGTAAAAATGGGGGTGCAAATAGCAACCAGGCCCACTTGGGCCCTCCAGAAGATTCCTCCAGAAGGCGGTTGCTTCTGGAGGAAGCCACCTTGCTCGCCTGGGCGAGTTGGGTGGCAAGCTGCTCCCCCAATTTTCTATAAATAGGGGGAGAAGTGAAGTAGAAAAGGGTTTAGCCCTCCTGGTAATTCAGAATCACTTAAAATTAGTGAGAAAAATTGGTTCCGTGAAGAAAATCCAAGCCGAGGCGCTTCTGTAACGTTTCCGTAATGTTTCCGTGGGTGATTTCGCGAAGGTTTTCGACCGTTCTTCGACGTTCTTCATTCGTTCTTCGCCGTTCTTCGGTCTTCAACCGGTAAGTTCCCTAGATCGAACTTTTCAATTCATTCTATGCACCCTTAGTGGTCCTCGTTGTTTTTTCGTGCTTTCATTTACATTTCATTTACTTTCCGTACCCCCTTTTGACGTGCTTAAGCCATTTATTTAAGTCATTTATCGCTTAATCTAAAAATAAAATAAATTTCCACCGATTGTTTGAATTGTATCATCCGTTAATTTCGGTTAAAATAAATTCCGACCGTTCGGTCGTGCCGTAACCACGTTGGAAATAAAAAAAGAGGTAAAATAATAATATAATAATCAAAAAATACCTTTTAGTAAAATAAAGCGAAAAATCAATCGGACGTTTTCTCTTTGGGATTTCTCATTCTTAATTGAATTGACTAATAACTAAAGTGAAACTAAGGCTAAAATCAACTCGCCTAGTCAAGCTCGTCCACAAAAATAGGATTTTGAAAGTTTATCATTTCAGTTTCTTACCAAGTAAAATGGATCATTTTTAAGGTCCAACGCCTTAAAATGATCACCTTTCAAGTAAAAAGAATCACTTGATTCACGCATAAGAAAGAACTACGTAGGTCTGATTTCCTCATCACAATTGAGGAATACGTAGGAGCAAAGGGAAACACCCTTGTTGACCACAAAAAAATAAAAAATATAAAAAGGGTATAAAGGATATAAGGACACAAAAGGGAACGTAAAAATCAATGTCATGGTTGCACATTCGATTAAAGGCTGCCGTCCCTTGTGACGGACGTGTGGGGTGCTAATACCTTCCCCGTGCATAAATACAACTCCCGAGCCTTTCACTTAAAAGTTCGTAGATCGCGTCTTCTCCGGTTTTTCTGACGTTTTCCTCAAATAAACGTTGGTGGCGACTCCGCGCGTATTCCTTTCGTGGAACACGCATCCCGCGAGTCACACGTCGCCCTCCCGCCGAAGGGTAGGTTCCGACAGTTGGCGACTCCACTGGGGACATATTTTTTAGAGAGTTAGGCCATTTAATCTTGTGCAATGTTTTATCATGACATCCTCCTTTATTGGTTTCCCTTTATTTTTCTTACGTTCTTTGTATACAACTCTTTGATGCTTTTAGTGTATTTCAAAATGTATGCATGAGGTAAAAATTTATTCATTTGAAGCACACAAACACCAACACTATTTGCACACACTGTGAGTTGAAAAAGGGCCCTATACCCGGGTTCATGGGAACATAAGGAGTGGAGGTGAATCTGTGATCATGCTAGGTCTCCGACTTGCTTGATTACAGTGAACCCTCATCTAGAGCTTTTTTCTTTGAAAACTTATTGTTGCTAGTAGTCCCTACTGCTGCAATATGTTCTTCAAAGGGGATGATACCTCTAGAGACCATCAAGAGAGATATGACCACCTTGGGAGTTATCACTAAAAGCCTTTTTAGCTCTCTCCCATATAGGTCCCTTAAATAGGAGCACAGAGCAAACACGCTGCGTGCCATTCTTCCACTGCCATGCATAAGTTTCATGTACCCTTTTTATATCTTGTGAATATTGTCATACTATGTTGCGCCTTTCGCATATGCGTCACGCACGGATTTTATCTTGATCCCCTCTCTTTAAACAAACCAACGGAGGGTCTGTGTCACCTTCTTAAATACATACGTTGGACACTTTGTTACCCCAAGACGTTGTATCTAAGAAGGAGACAATTTCCCGGGCTCCCGTATTCATAAATTACATCTGTGTCATATGCATTCCTCCATGCATTCATCCATTCCACCCATGAGATATCGGAGTTTTTGATTCACACAGCTTTTTGTCTCACTTTAGTAAACATGGGGACAAATCAAACTGGCAAAAGGTTTTATCAAGTCAAGGTTAAAGGCCTAGATGTTACCAGCATTAAGGAATTGGGGCGGTTGATGGGACCTCTCCAAATGCAAGCCTTCCGCAAGACTTACGGAAAAATCTTAGATTTGACCATAGCAGAGGTATCCATAGAAGCCATTGCATCACTCACCCAATACTACGACCAGCCTTTGAGATGCTTCACATTCGGAGACTTCCAATTGGTACCAACCATTGAAGAATTTGAGGAGATTCTGGGATGCCCTCTCGGGGGGAGAAAACCATAGCTTTTTTCCGGGTTTCTCCCCTCCTTGAGCAGAATTGCAACTATGGTCAAGGATTCAACAAGAGGTTTGGACCGCATAAAACAAACTCGAAACGGCATAGCGGGCCTACCACGGAAGTACCTAGAAGACAAGGCGAGGGATATGGCAAATCAAGAAGAGTGGGTCCCGTTTATGGATGTGTTAGCATTGCTAATCTTTGGGGTCATCCTCTTTCCAAACGTGGATGGTTTGGTGGACCTAGCCGCAATGACGCTTTCCTTGCATATCACCATAGCAAGGAGAGCCCGGTGGTAGCTGTCTTGGCAGATTTATTTGATACATTTGACCGAAGGTGCGAAAAGAGTAGCGCACGGATCATCGATTGCTTGCCCGCTCTCTGTGTTTAGTTGGTTTCACACCTGTTCCAGCAAGACACGAGGCATCCATGTCCGCTCCGAAGCCATCGCTCGTGTGTTGAAAAGAGAAGAATAGATTGGGACCAGCTCTTGGCTGGGATAGGAGGTAGAACAATCAGTTGGTTCCCCTGATGGAAGGAAGGAAAGGAGGGAGTCCTTTTTCATGTGGAGGGTACCCAAACATTCCGTTGATAGGAACGAGGGGTTGTATTAACTACAATCCCGCGCTCGCTATAAGACAACTAGGGTACCCCATAAGGGGAGCACCGATGGAAGAAAGCATGTCTCCTTTCCTTGTGAGAGATTTCGGCACGCAAAATTTCAAGGCTATACAAAGGATCCATAAAGCATGGGAAACCTCGTTAAGAAAAGATAAAGAACTTAGGGGCATTTGTAATGGCATTATTGGTGGTTATCATGAATGGCTGAAAGTTCATACACGAGGTTTAGATTGGCTCGCCAAGTTAAAGGTTGTCAGCGAAGAGAGTTTCGAAGCACCGGAAGAGGACGAAGAAGTCCAAGCTCTCAAAAACGAGTTAGGAAAGGCGAGACTTGCTAAGGAGAAGTTCAAGTTAGCCGCTACAGACATCCGGAAAGAGTGTGTCGGGTTACGTGAAGAGAATGCAACTACCGCAAGAGCCCTCGAACAAGAGACCAAGAGGGCTCGCAAGGAAGAGTATGGTCGTAACAAATTTCGCGGAGCTTTGTGGGGTAGCAACAGTGAACTCAAGCTGCGAAGGGAAGAAAGAGACCAGTCGCGAGCACATGGCATGGTCTTGAAAGAGGAGTTAGTTGCCTGTTCAAGGTCCAAAAGAAACTTGTCTCAGCGTTTGTGCGAGACGGAGACCAACATGCTAGCTATCATCGCCAAGTACCAAGAAGAGTTAAGTCTAGCCATGGCCCACGAGCATAGGGTCGCGGACGAGTATGCCCAAGTATACGCGGAAAAAGAGGCTAGAGGAAGGGTGATCGACTCTTTACACCAAGAGGCAACCATGTGGATGGACCGGTTTGCTCTTACCTTGAACGGGAGTCAAGAACTTCCCCGATTGCTAGCCAAGGCCAAGGCAATGGCGGACACCTACTCCGCCCCCGAAGAAATCCACGGGCTTCTCGACTATTGTCAGCATATGATAGACTTAATGGCCCATATAATTAGAAACCGCTAGGAAACTTGTATGGTCTCTCAGATCTTGACTAGATATGACTTTCTGAAATAAAATGAGTTGGTCCTATGTTTCTGCTCCAAAAGCTTGTGTGAATCAAATCGCTCCTGCATTTTATCTCTAGCATGCATTCTTTTTTCTTTACCTACTCCTCACGTTTGGTTTTTTAGGAAAAACACCATAACTAAACGCGCTACAAGGCATCCCTATCGCACCAGATCCAAATCTAGAACGATGGGTGATCAAGAGGAGACACAGGAACAGATGAAAGCCGACATGTCGGCTCTGAAAGAACAAATGGCTTCCATGATGGAGGCCATGTTAGGAATGAGGCAGCTCATGGAGAAAAACGTGGTCGCCGCTGTCAGTTCGGCTGCCGAAGCAGACCCAACTCTCTTGGCTACCGCGCGCCATCCTCCCTCAAACACAGTAGGACGGGGAAGGAACACGCTAGGGCACGACGACAACCCTCATCTGGGATACAACCGAACGGCTTACCCTTATGGATTGCCGCCTAACTACTCACCACCCGTCATGCAAGACGATGCGGGCCATATTTCTTCTCCCGTCCTTGAAGGGGAGCCTCCTCAACAACCCGACGAGGTCCACGAAAACCCTCAAGACTATGCCCGAAGGGATGTCGAGTTCTATCCCCCGATCCCCGAAGGGCCGGCACCCAACACGTTGCCTCAGCCCAACCTCACGGCACAACCAATAGTTTTGTCCATGGAAGGACCGCTCCCGGCAACTGAAGAAAAGAGGAAACTCGATCTCCTCGAGGAGAGATTGAGGGCCGTGGAAGGATTTGGTGACTATCCGTTCGCAGACATGACGGATCTCTGCTTAGTACCCGATGTTGTTATCCCCCGAAGTTCAAAGTACCGGACTTCGACAAGTATAAAAGGACGACTTGTCCCAAGAACCATCTCAAGATGTACTGTCGCAAGATGGGCACACACTCTAAGGATGAGAAGCTGTTAATACACTTTTTTCAAGATAGCTTGGTTGGAGTCACGGTGGTTTGGTACACTAATCTGGAAGCTTCCCGTATCCGTACTTGGAAGGATCTGATTACTGCCTTCCTAAGGCAATATCAGTATAATTCTGATATGGCTCCCGATTGCACTCAGCTACAGAATATGTTCAAGAGAGAGGGCGAAACCTTTAAAGAATACGCACAGCGGTGGAGAGACCTGGCAGCACAAGTGGCTCCTCCCATGGTCAAGAGAGAGATGATCACTATGATGGTAGACACCTTGCCAGTGTTCTACTATGAGAAGTTGGTAGGTTACATGCTATCCAACTTTGCGGACCTAGTGTTCGCCGGTGAAAGAATCGAGGTAGGATTGAAAAGAGGAAAGTTCGATTACGTTTCCTCCACGAGTGCGAACGCCAAAAGAATCGGGGCAACAGGGGCAAAAAGGAAGGAAGGAGATGCCCATGCCGTCTCTTTAACGCCCGCATGGGTCAAACCCCCGCAGCCACCTCATGGTACCCATCAGTATGCGCAACATCATCCGAGCTTCTCAGCTCACATCGGGAATGCCTCTAGTTCAGCACCCGTGCAGCCTAAGGCACCCACCCAGAGGGAAGCTCCCCAAGTTCCAACTCCAAACACAACTCGCCCGGCTGGCAATTCCAACTCAATGAGGAACTTCCCTCTGAGGCCATTTCAAGAATTCACCCCACTCCCAATGACGTATGAAGACCTCTTGCCGTCCCTCATCGCCAACCAATTGGCCGTGGTAACTCCCGGAAAGGTCTTCCAACCCCCTTTCCCAAAGTGGTATGACCCTAACGCGACTTGCAAGTACCATGGGGGTGCCCCGGGGCATTCCATTGAAAAATGCTTGGCCTTTAAACACAAAGTCCAACATTTAATAGATGCTGGATGGCTGACTTTCCAAGAGGATCGGCCCAATGTGAAAACCAACCCGCTCGCCAACCATGGAGGGGGAGCGGTTAATGCCGTTGAGTCCGACAGGCCGCGCAGGTCTAAACCTTTGAGGGACGTGGCAACCCTTAGGAGGTTTATCTTTGAGGCCCTACAAAAAGGAGGTGTGATTCCCCATGGTGGGCATAAGGAGGATTCCTGTTTGCTGCATTCCGGCGAGCTGCATAACATGGAAACGTGTTTGGAAGTGGAGGATTTGTTACAGCGGATGATAGATCAGGGTCGACTAGAAGTCGGCAGTGAAGGAAGAGAAGAGCAGCACATATGCATGCAGTCCACAGATGGGAGCAGTGTTGCGAAGCCCAAACCCTTGGTCATATACTTCACCAAGGGCACAGCTTCGCAAAAGCCCGGACACCCCTTGACAACTAAACCTGTCCCTTTCCCATACCAAAATAGCCACGCAGTCCCATGGAGATATACACCTCCGAGGGGGAAGGAAGAAGAAGCCACCGACGTCAGCTCGTTGTCGGCTAAGGTAACAAATATCACGGGATTGAGTGGTGTGACCCGTAGCGGTCGTGTGTTTGCGCCCTCGGACCTACCAGTCCAACCCGCGAACGTCAAGGGGAAAGCAAAAGTGGTGGAGGAACAAGATGATGAAATACCCCTCGCTTCGAATAAAGATATTCCGGAGAAAAAAGACGGTAAAAAGGAGGTGTCGCTAGAGGAAGCCAGCGAGTTCCTCCGTATAATTCAGCAGAGCGAATTCAAGGTTATCGAGCAGCTCAACAAAACCCCGGCCAGGGTCTCGCTGTAGGAGTTACTCATGAGCTCCGAGCCTCATCGGGCTCTGCTAGTAAAAGTTTTGAACGAGGCCCACGTGGCCCAAGACATCTCGGTAGAAGGTTTCGGAGGGCTGGTCAATAATATCACTGCGAACAACTATCTCGGCTTCGCCGAAGAAGAAATCCCCGCCGAGGGGAGAGGGCATAATAAAGCTTTGCACGTGTCAGTCAATTGTATGGACCACATCGTGGCCAAGGTGCTCATCGATAATGGTTCCAGTTTAAACGTAATGCCTAAGAGCACTTTGGAGAAATTACCATTCAATGCTTCCCACCTAAAGCCGAGTTCAATGGTGGTTCGTGCCTTCGACGGCACCCGCCGAGAGGTTAGGGGAGAGATAGACCTCCCAGTACAGATAGGCCCTCACACCTGTCAAGTTACCTTCCAAATAATGGATATTAACCCCCCTACAGTTGTTTGTTGGGGCGTCCGTGGATCCACTCGGTGGGAGTTGTTCCCTCTACACTCAACCAAAAATTGAAATTCGTAGTGGAAGGGCATCTGGTCATCGTATCAGGCGAGGAAGACATCTTGGTGAGCTGCCCATCCTCTATGCCTTATGTGGAGGCCGTAGAGGAGTCTTTAGAAACCGCTTTCCAGTCTTTCGAGGTGGTAAGCATTTCCTCCGTGGATTCCTTCTCTGGGCAAGCTTGCCCGTCCAATGCAGCAGTAATGATGGCCCGAGTTATGTTGGGGAACGGTTACGAACCCGGAATGGGTTTAGGCAAAGACAACGACGGCGTAACTAGCCTGATAAATGCCAAAGGAAATCGTGGGAAGTATGGGTTAGGCTATAAGCCCACTCAGGCATATATAAAGAGAAGCATCGCGGGAAGGAAGAGCGGTAGTAAAAGCTCGCGGTTGAGACAAGAAGGTGAAAGAAGCCCACCCTGCCACATAAGTAGGAGCTTTATAAGCGCGGGTCAAGGGGACAAAGGTCAAGTGGTCGCGATATACAAAGATGATGTTCCGAGTACATTGGATTTGGTACGACCATGCCCTCCTGATTTCCAGCTGGGAAATTGGCGAGTGGAGGAACGCCCCGGCATTTACGCAACGAGCATAATGTAAACCTTTACGGTTTTAAAAGCTCTATAGTTGGGCCTAGGCTTTAGAGTTTTTCTTTTGTTAAGGCTTTGTGTCTTTTAATTTATAAATACAAGGATCTTTCTTCATCTGTTCCTACATCTCTACCCATTCTCATCCATTTGCATGTTTACTTCTTTATTTTTAAAACGGCAGATCCGATGACGAGTCCCTCGAAGGTACTAATACCTGGGACCCGCCTATCAACTTCGAGCAAGAAACGAATCAAACGGAAGATGAAGAGAACGAGGATGTGGGACTTTCCCCGGAATTAGAAAGGATAGTCGCCCATGAGGACCAAGAAAGGGGGCCTCATCGAGAAGAAACAGAACTAGTAGACTTGGGAACTAGCAGTGGAAAAAGGGAAGTAAAGATAGGCACGGGTATTACCGTACCTATCCGTGAAGAATTAATAACCCTGCTAAGAGACTACCAAGACATCTTTGCTTGGTCGTACCAAGATATGCCCGGTTTAAGTTCTGACATTGTACAGCACCGATTACCTCTAAATCCCGAGTGTTCCCCGGTAAAGCAGAAACTGAGAAGGATGAAGCCCGAAACATCCTTGAAGATAAAAGAAGAAGTGAAGAAGCAATTTGACGCTGGTTTTCTGGCCGTCGCTCGGTACCCAGAATGGGTTGCCAACATTGTACCGGTCCCTAAGAAGGATGGGAAGGTACGAATGTGTGTGGATTATCGGGACCTGAATCGGGCCAGTCCCAAGGACAATTTTCCTTTACCACACATCGATATCCTCGTAGATAATACGACCAATTTCGCTTTATTTTCCTTCATGGATGGTTTCTCCGGTTACAATCAGATAAAAATGGCGCCAGAGGATATGGAAAAGCCTACCTTCGTCACCCTATGGGGGACATTCTGTTACAAGGTGATGTCCTTTGGACTCAAGAATGCCGGGGCAACTTATCAACGAGCCATGGTAGCTTTGTTCCATGATATGATGCACCAAGAGATCGAGGTCTACGTGGACGACATGATTGCTAAATCTAAATCTGAGGAAGAACACCTTGTCAACCTGCGAAAGTTGTTCGAAAGGCTTAAGAAATATCAATTAAGGTTGAACCCCGCCAAGTGTACCTTTGGGGTCAAATCAGGGAAATTGCTTGGTTTCATCGTAAGCCAGAAAGGGATAGAGGTAGACCCCGAAAAGGTGAAGGCCATCCTTGAGATGCCAGAAACCCGTACAGAGAGGCAAGTTCGAGGTTTCCTGGGATGCTTGAATTATATTGCCAGATTCATATCGCAGCTCACCGCCATTTGTGAGTCGTTGTTAAAACTCTTACGCAAAAACCAAACTGACCGTTGGAATGAGGGTTGCCAAGAGGCTTTCGGAAGGATCAAGAAGTGCCTCACGAATCCCCCTGTGCTTATACCACCGGTACCTGGAAGGCCTCTCATTTTATACATGACAATCTTGGACGAGTCAATGGGATGTATGCTGGGGCAGCATGACGAATCCGGAAAGAAGGAACGCGCTGTCTACTACCTGAGTAAGAAGTTCACGGCCTGTGAAATGAATTACTCTTTGCTCGAAAGAACGTGTTGTGCTTTAGTATGGGCATCCCATCGCCTAAGGCAGTACGTGCTGAGCCATACTACCTGGTTGATATCCAAGATGGACCCGGTCAAGTACATCTTTAAAAAGCCAGCTCTCACAGGACGAATCGCCCGGTGGCAAGTCTTGCTATCCGAGTTTGATATAGTTTATGTCACCCAAAAGGCGATAAAAGGAAGCGCTTTGGCAGATTATTTGGCTCAACAGCCTCTTAACGACTATCAGCCCATGCATCCCGAATTCCTGGATGAGGACATCATGGCCTTGTTTGAGGAAAAATTGGACGAAGATCGGGACAAATGGACTGTATGGTTTGACGGAGCGTCGAATGTTCTAGGCCGTGGCGTTGGAGCACTATTGGTCTCTCCGGACAATCAATGTGTACCTTTCATAGCCAGGCTAGGATTCGACTGCACCAACAACATGGCCGAATATGAAGCATGTGCCCTGACCGTCCAGGCAGCGATTGACTCCAATGTCAAACTACTCAAGGTGTACGGCGACTCAGCGTTGGTAATCCATCAGCTGAGAGGGGAATGGGAAACTAGAGATCCCAAGCTGATACCCTACAAAGCCTATATCAAGGAAATGGCTAAGACCTTTGATGAGATCTCCTTCCATCATGTTCCCCGGGAGGAAAATCAGATGGCGGATGCGCTTGCCACTTTGGCGTCTATGTTCCAGCTAACGCCGCACGGGGATCTACCATACATTGAATTCTGGTGTCGTGGAAAACCCGCACATTGTTGCCAAGTAGAAGAGGAGCGGGACGGTAAGCCTTGGTATTTCGACGTCAAGCGATATGTCGTAAGCAAATAATACCCACCAGAGATTGCCGACAATGATAAAAGGACATTGAGAAGATTGGCTGCCGGCTTCTTCATGAGCGGAAGCATACTATATAAGAGAAACCACGACATGACACTCCTGCGGTGCGTGGATGCCAAAGAGGCGAACCACATGATCGAGGAAGTCCATGAGGGCTCGTTTGGAACGCACGCCAACAGGCATGCTATGGCCAGAAAGATCCTAAGGGCAGGTTATTACTGGCTTACCATGGAAAGTGATTGTTGTGTCCATGTAAGGAAATGCCACAAATGTCAAGCGTTCGCAGACAATGTCAATGCTCCACCGCATCCTCTGAATGTCATGTCCACCCCTTGGCCTTTCTCCATGTGGGGAATAGATGTCATCGGGGCCATTGAGCCCAAGGCCTCGAATGGTCATCGCTTCATCCTCGTGGCGATAGATTATTTCACCAAGTGGGTCGAGGCGGCCTCCTACACCAATGTCACGAGGGGTGTAGTGGTCAGGTTCATTAAGAAAGAGATCATCTGCCGATATGGTTTGCTAAGGAAGATTATCACGGACAACGGCACCAACCTGAATAACAAGATGATGGGGGAAATGTGCGAGGAGTTTAAAATCCAACATCACAATTCCACGCCCTACCGACCAAAGATGAATGGAGCCGTGGAAGCGGACAATAAAAATATCAAAAAGATTATCCAAAAGATGACCGTGTCGTACAAAGATTGGCACGAGATGCTCCCATTCGCGTTACACAGTTACCGAACTTCAGTACGAACGTCAACTGGGGCAACGCCGTTCTCATTGGTATATGGGATGGAGGTTGTGCTACCGTTTGAGGTAGAAGTCCCGTCATTAAGGATCTTGGCGGAATCCGAATTAAAGGAATCAGAGTGGGCTCAAACGCACTATGACCAGCTCAACCTCATTGAAGGTAAGCGCTTAACGGCCATGAGTCATGGGCGCTTGTACCAGCAAAGAATGAAGAATGCATTCAACAAGAAGGTACGCTTGCGCAGGTTCCATGAGGGAGACCTTGTGCTAAAGAAAATGTCCTATGCTGTCAAGGAAAATCGAGGAAAATGGGTCCCAAACTACGAAGGGCCTTTTGTTGTGAAGAGGGCTTTTTCCGGAGGAGCCCTGGTGCTTACCAACATGGATGGCGAAGAGCTACCTTCACCCGTGAACTCTGATATCGTCAAGCGATATTATGCTTAGAATCTGGGACAATTAAGGATGTCGCTGCATGTTCTTTATCTTTATGTGTTTTCTGGGTTTCCCCCAGGGATTCCCCGCCTACTGTATCTCTCGTTACAATCTTTTAAAGAAGTGAACGTGGGTTCAAGGCTTTAGTCCTCACGTTGGTTTTAAACCTTGCGTTAATTTGTGATCACCTGAGCCCTTCCGCTCAGTTCATGGGATGCCCCAAGCGCTTAATTAAAATTGAACCTAAACCAACTTTCACTAAAATTTGTTGCGTTTGAAAACGTTCATGCATACGCATACGCATGCATATTGTTGTGATAAAACAGGGGCAGGATCGTCTCGAGCTACCTTCTAAGGTGGAGACAAAGTTAAAGCAGCAGAAACTAATCAAGGTAAGACAACGACGCGGCCGAGATTTGCCACACCTCGTTGTTTCCCACTTTCAGATACTTGGGGACGGACACAAAAAGAGGCTAGGGTCACTACCAATAGGTCGTCGTCCTTAACCTAGCCCGGGACAAGCAGAAAGCACTGCTGTAAAGTAGCCCAGTATCCTTTGAATTCATAGTAATTATTACCTTTGTTCGATGCCTAATCTATCCTGGGGGGTTTCGATCAGTACCTTACGGAGTGGCTGGCGGAGCATCAAAAGCTTTGGTCCCCTCACGCGAGTCATTCCCGTGTACAGTTGTCTCCTAAAATCAATCGACTTTTAAAAATCCCTGGGATGTTGTCCAATCAAGGTTTTGGGCGATGTTGATAAACTACGGCAAAAAAAAAAGTGTAGGTTAGCTCGCCTGGACAAGCAACCCCCTGCACCAAAATAAAAAAAAAAGAAGGAGGGGGACGTTTTTGCATTCAAAAAACTTTCCCCCCATTCAAGAGCAATACCCACGGGATTTACGAGTTTGCAACCCTAGGATCACTATTTTTCGCATTTTTCGATTTTGTTTTGCGCTTTTATTCATCACCAACAAGTAAGTATTCCATCCTTAAGCTTTCTAGCTTTCCATTGGTGTATTTTGATCTTCTTTTGGTGCTCTAAATTGTGGGAATGTGTTCATGTATGTGGGGTAATTTTGGGTTTGTTTTCTTGCTTGATTGGGTTGAATTGAGGGTTTGTATGAGATGGCCCTAGGCCTATAATGCATTTTGAAGCAATGGGGCATGCCACATTGTCCCCGTTCTCTCGCTATTTATGCCTAAACGCGCGCCCACCAAGTGTTCGGTGAAATGCCTCAATGGCATTTGCGCATGATTTTATAGGAAAACAACCTATGGGACAATTTGGTTTGCGCATGTTTTCTATTTTTTGAACATGTGTTCAGTTTCGTGAGGGCTAGAATAATTACCCCACATATACCCTAGGCCTAGTAACCAAAGCTTGTTTTGATGTAAGAAAACACAAGAGTGGGTGCATATTGGGTGAAGCTACCCTTTTTGGCCAGCAATTAGCTATAAGCCACGCTTTAATAGTTTCCATACACCTAGACGTTTAGGAATTTTGTTCATCACGGACGTGTAGGTGTAGAATAGGTAGCAAAATACCTTTGGCAATTTACACTTTGGGTATGATAGCAAAATACTTGGATGTATGTACATGTAATTTTTGGTAGTCAAAATGTCTCACAAAAATATATATATGTTGCATGTTATGTAAAGAAATACCTTACAAAGATACCTTTTAATTTGAATGCAATTTTAGTCAGCAAAAGAAAATATACTTGAATTTGCATGCGGCTTTAGGTAGCAAAAACACTTGAATAAAGCATGAAATGTAGCACCTTATTGTGTAGGTAGCCAAGATCCATCACGAAGTTTGTGTATGTATAGGTATTAGAAATGCCTGAATGTGCACGTATGCAATTTTTGGTAGCCAAAGTGCCTTGAGTATGCATGTATGTAAATTTAGCAAAGGAAATGCATGTGATGTAGGTAGCAAATACACCTTGGAAGTGCATATAAGTGATCTAGGTAACGAAGGTGCCTTGATTGTGCATGGGTGCATTTTTTTTTAGTTAGAAGAATTTCTTGTGCGAGTGAATGTTCGTAAGGAAGTATGTGCATGAGTTTGCTCTAAATTTACATTGATGTTTGTGTTTATTGGAGGAGGTTGTATGCCATTTTCGTTTTAAGAGTAGCATTTCTTGGTAAAACTAACTTCTAAATGTTTGTTCTCGCAGGAAATGGCCCCGCGGAAACTTGCCTCAAAGAGATCCAGGAAGGATAAAGCGGTCGAAGGAACTAGTTCCGCTCTCGAGTATGACAGTCACCACTTTAGGAGCGCTGAACACCAGCAGCGCTTCGAGGCCATCAAGGGATGGTCATTTCTCCGGGAGCGACGCGTCCAGCTCAGGGACGATGAGTATACCGATTTCCAGGAGGAGATAGTTCGCCGACGGTGGGCATCACTGGTTACCCCCATGGCCAAGTTCGACCCAGACATAGTCCTCGAATTTTATGCCAATGCTTGGCCTACGGAGGAGGGCGTGCGCGATATGAGATCCTGGGTGAGGGGTCAGTGGATCCCGTTCGATGCGGATGCTATCAGCCAGTTCCTGGGATATCCTTTAGTGCTGGAAGAGGGCCAGGAGTGCGAGTATGGCCAGAGGAGGAACCGGTCCGATGGTTTTGATGAGGAGGCCATCGCCCAGTTGCTGTGTGTACCGGGGCAGGATTTTGCCCAGACTGCTGCAGGGAAGCGAGTGCGAATCATGCGCACCAACATGACCACCCTGACCCAGATATGGATGACATTGCTCCTCAGCAACATCCTGCCCAGCGATCATAATTCCGACCTCCCTCTGCCGAAGTGCCAGCTGGTGTACGCCATCCTGACACGGATGAGTGTTCATGTGGCTCAGTTGATCGCTGATGCCATCTATCTATTTGCAGGTATGGCGCCGACCGCACTGATCACAGGACTCTGCCAGCCGTTCGGAGTCCCCGTTGCACCTACCAAGGTGATTCGGCCGCCCATCACCCGGGCTTTTATTGAGAAGTACTACACCCCGAGACAGGCTCAGGGTGATGCTCCACAGGCCGCAGGCGCGCCACCACCACCTCATCAGGCTGGCCCGACTGGGTCGTTTGACATGGAGCAGTATTTATGTTATGTGGTTCGCCAGGAGGCGGCCAACCACAGGGCCTATGTGCGGACCAATGAGACCCTTTACTAGCTGAGCCTCAGCATGCAGAGCCAGGGCTTCGCTTCTTTTTCATGCCCTACTCCAGACCAGTTCAGGGCAGAAGTCGCATGGCCCAGGGATTGGCCCGAGGCCCAAGCAGGAGAGGCTCCCGACGATGGAGAGGAGGCCCACGAGGACGAGGAGATGGCCGATTTGCTTAACTTCTTGGGAGGGTGTGGAGCTACATGACTGGGAGATCCCCAGATTCATGTTTTCTTTCATATTTCTTTTATCATTTTTATGTTATGTTATTTTTTGACTTGAGAGACTAATGTTTGTTTTTGTTGTTTTGATTGTCATCTATATCACGCATACATTTTTGTTTGGATTGTTGCGTTAGTGCTTATATCATTATTATCGATGATATTTATTTGAAATTCTGGAACCGTGTAGAGTTTTTCGTTTAGGAACATCGTCCTAAAAAATAAAACAAACAAAAATCATGATAAAAAGAAAAAAAGGAGAGAGCAAGTAAGGAGAAAAAGAAGGAAAATAGAAGATAAAGAACCAACATGTTTTTGAAAGAGATGATTTCCGACTTTTGTTTGAAAGGAAAATTCGCCGATCATAGCTAGTTTTTGAAAAAAAATGTGTGTACACATTTGAAGGGTAAATGCTGTGAAAATTTTCCCGAACGCCCGAAATGGACTTGGATGAATGCACAAATGGATAAAAGAACATATTTTGGAAACATTGGGTTGACTAAAATAGAGGAAATGAATCCTGAGCCCTAGCATCACATGACCATAAAAATTTGACACTTGAGTGTCCACATAGGTGCATGCAAGACCAGTTTTGCATAAAGTTTCCAAATCATCATTTTTGCATTTGTGTCATGGAAATAATGTGGGGCATTCCTTTTTATCCTTGAACCAAACCCAAACCCTGACATGTATCATGTCTAGCCATTCTACAAGCCTTGAGCCAAAATCCTAACTCACCATAAACCTTGACCCAGGGTGAGAATGTCAATCCTTATCCTCGGAAGCAAAAAAAAGGGGGAAGGAAATTCCCAGTCAAAGAGTGGGAGAAAGCGAAAAGAAAAGAAAGAAAATTCCCAACCAAAGAATGGGAGAAAGTAAAAAAGGAAGGAAAGAAAGTTCCTGATCAAAGAAACTAGAAGAAATGTGCATAAAGGTCTTTTGACCAGACAATATCTGAACAATACATAATTGTCACCAAATGAACAAAAGGAAGGAAAAGAAACCATGACCTAAAGTGGTCTTCTCCCTTTGATTACCAACCAAAATCCTGTGCGTCGGTGACTTGTTCGCCTCGCGTCAAACAAGAACAGAAAAGGAAAAAGCCAAAAAAAATCAAAAGTCAAAAAACCCACCAAAAGAACCCATTTCCAAGGGAAGTCCTATTGATCCATGATCACGCATGTAATCTTTGATTTGATAGGAAATAATTCGCAAAGTCAAGTCGTGACATATCTATGGTTCGGAATTAGGATGAAACACTTACCTGTGCGAGGTTGATACACTCTTGAGTGATTTTCTTCTATTTTTTGTTGAACCCAGTGTTTCCTCTAAATGGTCATTTAGAAACGAAATGCTAACATCCAAAATCTCATTTATGGTTATGGGGGGTTTCATCAGCAGACTCTCCTTCCCCGGTAGACGCATTGTTTTTCACTCAAAAAAGCATATGCTGCTCTAATTAGTTGGAATATTTGTCTCTTTACTAAAGCATGTTTGCATTTTAGTGGAGAAAACACCGAGACTTTTTCAAGTCTCACAAGTTATCCAGAACTACGTAGGTTTGAGTTCCTCATTTGAGGATACGTAGGAGCAAAAGTCTTGCTTTTGTCGACCACACCGTTTTTTGTTACCATGACCCAAGAGCTGGTAGCCCGCGGAGACACCTTATGGTTATCCGTACCTCGTCATTCAGTGACCCCAAGTGTGATTGATGAGCAAAGGCCAATGTGGTCATCTGCGCCCTTTCCGGAGATGTCAGCATCTTCCGGTGGAGACTTTTTCAAGTCTCACAAGATCTGTCATACTGACATTTGAGTCACGCTGACGGGCGGAAATACCCGAGTGATTATCCGTATAAACTTTCTTTTGCTGTCTGTAAGACGAAAAGCTTGATAGCACACAAAGACTAAAGCCGTCTTTTGCATCCTTCGTCAATCGCAGCCGACAAGCTCGTTGACACGCGGAGATTTACGTCATCTTCCGCGCACACAAGATCTGTCATACTGACATTTGAGTCACGCTGACGGGCGGAAATACCCGAGTGGTTATCCGTATAAACTTTCTTTTGCTGTCTGTAAGACGAAAAGCCTGATAGCACGCAGAGACTAACGTCGTCTTCTGCATCCTTCGTCAATCGTGGCCGACAAGCCCCTTGACACGCGGAGATTTACGTCATCTTCCGCGCACACAAGATATGTCATACTGACATTTGAGTCACGCTGACGGGCGGAAATACCTGAGTGGTTATCCGTATAAACTTTCTTTTGCTGTCTGTAAGACGAAAAGCCTGATAGCACGCAGAGACTAACGTCGTCTTCTGCATCCTTCGTCAATCGCGGCCGACAAGCCCATTGACACGCGGAGATTTACGTCATCTTCCGCGCACACAAGATCTGTCATACTGACATTTGAGTCACGCTGACGGGCGGAAATACCCGAGTGTTTATCCGTATAAACTTTCTTTTGCTGTCTGTAAGACGAAAAGCCTGATAGCACGCAGAGACTAACGTCGTCTTCTGCATCCTTCGTCAATCGCGGCCGACAAGCCCCTTGACACGCGGAGATTTACGTCATCTTCCGCGCTCACAAGATCTGTCATACTGACATTTGAGTCACGCTGACGGGCGAAAATACCCGAGTGGTTATCCGTATAAACATTCTTTTTGCTATCTGTAAGACGAAAAGCCTGATAGCATGCAGAGACTGACATCGTCTTCTGCACCCTTTGTTCCCCCGGGGACAACAAGTCAGTTGCATGCAGAGATATTTTATGGTCACCCGCGACTCTCGTCAACCGAGAGGAACGAAATTAGTGTCTTATCTTTACTTCCCTTTTATCTCCAATAAAAGACAAGTAAAGAGGGGCAACTGTCATACCCTAATTTCGTTCGGGGACCTTTGCTTGGTGGCATGCAACTTTTGTTTGGTCCTTGTGAGGTGCTTGGCACCCATCATTAGGCAATTTGTAAAGTTCCGGGACATGCCGGAAATCAAAAGAAAGTATTGATGCACAATCCGTAAGGTTCCGTGGCATACCGGAAATCAAAAAGGAAGCATCGTTGCACAATTCGTGAGGTTCCGTAACATTCCGTAAGTCAAAAAAAGGATGATTTTGTAATCCGCAAGGTTTCGTAACATTACGGAAAGAAAACAAGTATCGTTACGAAATTCGTAAGTTTCCGTAACTTTACGAAAAAAAGAAGCACAAAAAATGCGGGGGGTGTATTTAGTAAAAATGGGGGTGCAAATAGCAACCAGGCCCACTTGGGCCCTCCAGAAGATTCCTCCAGAAGGCGGTTGCTTCTGGAGGAAGCCACCTTGCTCGCCTGGGCGAGCAGAGCTCGCCTGGTCGAGCTGGGTGGCAAGCTTCTCCCCCAATTTTCTATAAATAGGGGGAGAAGTGAAGTAGAAAAAGGTTCAGCCCTCTTGGTAATTCAGAATCACTTAAAATTAGTGAGAAAAATTGGTTCCGTGAAGAAAATCCAAGCCAAGGCGCTTCCGTAACGTTTCCGTGGGTGATTTCGCGAAGGTTTTCGACCGTTCTTCGACGTTCTTCATTCGTTCTTCGCCGTTCTTCGGTCTTCAACCGGTAAGTTCCCTAGATCGAACTTTTCAATTCATTCTATGCACCCTTAGTGGTCCTCATTGTTTTTTCGTGCTTTCATTTACATTTCATTTACTTTCCGTACCCCCTTTTGACGTGCTTAAGCCATTTATTTAAGTCATTTCTCGCTTAATCTAAAAATAAAATAAATTTTCACCGATTGTTTGAATTGTATCATCCATTAATTTCGGTTAAAATGAATTTCGACCGTTCGGTTGTGCCGTAACCACGTTGGAAATAAAAAAAGAGGTAAAATAATAATATAATAATCAAAAATACCTTTTAGTAAAATAAAGCGAAAAATCAATCTGACGTTTTCTCTTTGGGATTTCTCATTCTTAATTGAATTGACTAATAACTAAAGTGAAACTAAGGCTAAAATCAACTCGCCTAGTCAAGCTCGTCCACAAAAATAGGATTTTGAAAGTTTATCATTTCAGTTTCTTACCAAGTAAAATGGATCATTTTTAAGGTCCAACGCCTTAAAATGATCACCTTTCAAGTAAAAAGAATCACTTGATTCACGCATAAGAAAGAACTACATAGGCCTGATTTCCTCATCACAATTGAGGAATACGTAGGAGCAAAGGGAAACACCCTTGTCGACCACAAAAAGATAAAAAATATAAAAAGGGTATAAAGGATATAAGGACACAAAAGGGAACGTAAAAATCAAAGTCATGGTTGCACATTCGATTAAAGGCTGTCGTCCCTTGTGACGGACGTGTGGGGTGCTAATACCTTCCCCGTGCGTAAATACAACTCCCGAGCCTTTCACTTAAAAGTTTGTAGATCGCGTCTTCTCCGGTTTTCCCGACGTTTTCCTCAAATAAACGTTGGTGGCGACTCCGCGCGTATTCCTTTCGTGGAACACGCATCCCGCGAGTCACGCGTCGCCCTCTTGTCGAAGGGTAGGTTCCGACAGAGGGTACATCCACTAGGTTCAAAGAGAACAAGAGAGGGTACATCCCTTGTGGATCTTTGCTTGTAAAAGATTTTTTACAAGGTTGAAAGAAATCTCAAGGACCGCAGGTCGCTTGGGGACTGGAGGTAGGCACGGGTTGTTGCCGAACCAGTATAAAAACTCTTGTGTGTTTGTTTCCTTCTTCCCTACTCTTTTACTTTCTGCTGTGCATTTAATTTCCGCTTTTACTTTCTGTTAAGTTTCTCTTCTACTCCATATTCTCTTAACAACATAAGTAAAAGCCTTAAAAGAGTAATTTTTAATTGGTAAAGTTTTAGGAATAATTAATTGAACCCCCCCTTCCTAATTATTCTGAGGCCACTCGATCCAACAAGTGGTATCAGAGCAGGTTTCTTGTAGGATGACCTCCTCAAATCCCTTGTTTCCTGAAGGAAATTCTATTCACAGACCACCCATTTTCAATGGTGAGGGTTACCATTATTGGAAAACCCGCATGCAAATATTCATTGAAGCCATAAATCTAAATATATGGGAAGCAATAGAATTAGGACCACATATACCCACTATAGTAGATGTAAGCACAAGTACTTCAACCCAAAAACCTAGAGATCAGTGGACAGAAGAAGATAGGAGAAAAATCCAGTACGATCTCGAAGCCAAAAATATCATCTCTTCAGCCCTAGGGATAGATTAGTACTTTAGAGTGTCAAATTGTACTAATGCCAAGGATATGTGGGATACTCTCCAGTTAACCCATGAAGGAACCACAGATGTGAAAAGGTCTAGAATAAATACCCTTACTCATGAATATGAGTTATTTAGGATGAATCCAAATGAAAACATTCAGAGTTTACAAAAAAGGTTTACACATATTGTAAACCATCTTGCATCATTAGGAAAAGTTTTTCCTAATGAGGATTTAATTAATAAAGTCTTAAGATGTTTAAGTAGGGAATGGCAGCCCAAGGTAACTGCTATTTCTGAAAGCAAAGATATCTCTTCCATGTCTCTTGCCACTTTATTTGGTAAATTGCAGGAACACGAGATGGAACTTCAACGCCTCAATCAGAATGAAGAAAATGACAAAAAGAAGAGAAGCATAGCCCTTAAAGCCTCATCTTCCATACAAGAAGAAAACGAAGAAGAAGATTCAGATGATGAAGATTTTTCCTTCTTTGTTAAGAAATTTCAGAAATACATCAAGAAAAGAAAAATTGATAGGCGTCAGAATTTCAATAATGGAAGAAAATCACAAGAGGATTCTCAAGTCCTTAGGTGTTACAAATGCAACCAAATTGGTCACATCAAGGCCAACTGTCCATCAAATGAAGAATGGTCGGAGAAAAGTGAAAAGAAAAGATTTGACGAAAGAAGAACTAAGAAAGCATACATTGCATGGGATGAGAATGATTCATCCGATGGCTCAGAAAAGGAGATTAATCTTTTAACCAAAGATTATGAAAGTGACGAGAACATCTCTCAATGATGAAAAACAAGAAAAAAAAATGATTCTCATCTTTGAAGATATAGACACTTCAATCCTGAAAAAGGTAATATCAAAACCATTATCTTATTAAAATTTCTCTTAAAGTTGAAATTTTCATTCAAACAATTTGACTATGATGACTAACAATTCTTTATTTGTTTGTCTTTTGATTGATTGAAATCATGAGTATATTTGCTTGATTGATTTCATTCTATTTGCATGAAATATTCATTCATTTATTCAAGTAAAATCAATATTCTTCATACTTGTATTGTAATTGTTCTTGATAAAATTGATTATCTTCATGTTTTGAATATTTTTGCATGACATGATATGTAAATTACATGATTGAAAATTAGTCATAAAGTATTTTCAAATATAGTATTTTCAAAAATAGTTTTCAAAACTTCTTCTCTCCTAGAAAGCCTTCTATTTTTGTTTTTCTGGCTAAAATAACCACTGGTAATCGATTACAAGTAGTTATTTCTGGCAAAGTTGCTCTTTGGTAATCGATTACCATATTTGTGTAATCAATTACGACGTGTCCCTGCACCTATATATTTAAATTTCAAATTCTGAAACCTACAACCTTTCATTCTCTCGAAAACCCTCGCCCCCAATTTTTCTTCCAGCCATATCTCACTCAATTCTTATCCAAATCACTCCCCACAAAGCCCTAACTTCATCTTTTTTCAATCTCTTTCATTTGAACCGATTGACATCCCAAAAAACTCTTCAAATGGCAGAACCATCGATAAAGCGGAAAGGAACTTCGAGTCGGAGTCAGCGGCATTCCGGGTCACAGGAAGCACCAATTCCTCCGTCCATTCCCTCTGGATAATTATTCTCATCAGAGGAACAGCGTATACGGTACACAAATCTCTTTTCCTCTCGTTCCATTGTAGACCCAAAATTCATAGATATGGAGTTCTTCTCAAATGAGAATTTTGAATGCTTCCAAGCATTTGAAAGCTCTAATCTTATTCCATTCATGTCTCTGAAATTACCTGTCTATTCTGAATTAGTCAAAGCCTTTTATTCTAATTTAGAAATTCATGAAGGTGTTCTAATGTCTGAAATCTATGGGATTAAGATGGTCATTGACCAATCCCTATTTTTTGACTTAGCCAAATTGCCTAATGAAGGTGTGCCTTTTGAGGGTGCACTGATTGATGAATGGAAATTCGATTTCTCTGTGCATGATGCCCGCCAGTTGGTTTGCACCAACCAAGCGGATATGACCAGAAGACTTCTTACTGGTTCATTGGATTTTGAAAGCCGCATCCTCCATTACCTTATAGTTCGCATTTTGCTTCCTAGATCTTCAAACCTTGCCCAGGTTTCTGAAGAAGATCTCATTGTCATGTGGGCCTTTCATAAAGGTTTACAAATTGATTGGTCACATCTTGTTAGATATCGCATGCATAAGGCATTGCGATTGAATGCCCCATTGCCTTATCCTCACCTTGTTACCCTCTTCCTTCAACATTTCAACATCCCTCTTGATTCTGAACCTTATGTTCCAATCAAGAGATCATTCCTTATAGGCGCTTCAGTCATAGCATCCTTTGGTTATATTAAGGAGCATGATGGATCATGGGTAAAGAAGGGTGCTAGAAATATTGGTGAAGAAGGACATGAGGGAGAAGATTCATCTCTTCTTTCGAAGATTTTGGAAAGGTTTGATGGTCTTCAAACCTTTGTTGGTGAGAGGTTTGATACTTTGGAACTGCAAGTGGATATGCGCTCCAATGAAATGGAGTCAAGAATGACTAAGGTTGAAGAAGATGTATCTTACATCCGATCAAGCTTTGATCTTCCACCACCGCCGCCACCATCATCTTAGAATTAAATTTTAATATTACTACTTTGATTTTCAGCCTTGTATTTTGGCAATATTACTATAGTATTTGAACAATTTATTTCCTTATTTGCATGGTTTGGTTGAACAAGTATGTTATTTGACTATGTGGATTTTATAAGTTAATCTATTTATGATTGTTACTTCATGGTTTTTACTTCATGTTATGGTTAATATTTTTTTATGAATACTGTATAAATGTTTTAGATATATTTGCATACTTTTAAGTTTAATACGCACTTTGGATTTTTGTTGATGCCAAAGGGGGAGAGAAATAGGGATAAATCAAGAACTCACATGAGTAAATAATTTAATTTTAAGATAAGCATAAATTCAAAAACAGAGGGGGAGCATTTATAAGAGTGATCGACTAGGAAAAAGTGTGTGTGTGTGTGGTTCTTGATTTCAGAAGTTGTCATCATCAAAAAGGGGGAGATTGTGGAAACAAAGCTTCATGATGAATCAACAATGATTCAAATGTGTTTTGATGATAACAGTGATGACAATAAAAGATGATGACAAAAGTGATGAACAAAAAGCTCAAGTGAATCAAAGAACATCCATCTCAAGAATCAAGATTCAAGAATCAAGAAGAATTCAAGACTCAAGAAGAAAGCCTACAAACAAAGATTCAAGATCTCAAGAATCAAGATCAAGATTCAAGAATCAAGAATCAAGACTCAAGATTTCAAGAATCAAGATCAAGATTCAAGAATGAAGAAAAGACTCAATCAAGATAAGTATTAAAAAGTTTTTTCAAAACTTTGAATAGCACATGAGTTTTTGACAAAACCTTTACCAAAGAGTTTTTACTCTCTGGTAATCGATTACCATATTGTTGTAATCGATTACCAGTAGTAAAATGAGTTTGAAAAAGTTTTCAAACTGAATTTACAACATTCCAAATATTTTCAAAAGGCTGTAATCTATTACAATGTTTTGGTAATCGATTACCAGTGTCCTTGAACGTTGAAATTCAAATTTAAAAGTGAAGAGTCACATGATTTCACTCAAAAGCTTTGTGTAATCGATTACACTTATTTGGTAATCGATTACTAGTGTTTGTTTCTGAAAAATCTAAAGATGTAACTCTTCAAAAAGGTTTTGACTTTTTCAAATGGGTTTTAAGTTTTTCTAAAAAGTTATAACTCTTCTGAATGGCCTTCTTGACCAGACATGAAGAGTCTATAAAAGCAAGGCTTTGTTTTTGTATTCTAAATCAATCTTTCTAACAACAATCTTGAATACTTTACTTTTCCAATCAATCCTTTACAAGCCTTGACTCTCTTTGAACTTCTTCTTCTTCTTTGTACCAAAATCTTTCTGAAGTTTTCTGGTTTTCTAAACCTTGAAAACTTGTGCTATTCATCTTTTCATTCTCTTATCCCTTTGCCAAAAAGAATTCGCCAATGACTAACCGCCTGAATTCTTTTTGTGTCTCTCTTCTCTCTTTTCCAAATGAACAAGGGACTAACCGCCTGAATTCTTTTGTGTCTCCCTTCTCCCTTGTCAAAGAATTCAAAATGACACAGTCTGAGAATTCTTTTGATTCTTCCTATTCCCTAATACAAAATCGTTCAAAGGTTTAACCGCCTGAGAATTCTTTTGTATCTCCATTCACAAAGTATCAAAGGTGTAACAGCCTGAGATCTTTGTCTTAACACATTGGAGGGTACATCCTTTGTGGCACAAGTAGAGGGTATATCTACTTGGGTTTGACTGAGAACAAGAGAGGGTACATCTCTTGTGGATCAGTTCTAGTGAAGGGTACATCCACTAGGTTCAAAGAGAACAAGGGAGGGTACATCCCTTGTGGATCTTTGCTTGTAAAAGGTTTTTTACAAGGTTGAAAGAAATCTCAAGGACCGTAGGTCGCTTGGGGACTGGAGGTAGGCACGGGTTGTTGCCGAACCAGTATAAAAACTCTTGTGTGTTTGTTTCCTTCTTCCCTACTCTTTTACTTTCCGCTGTGCATTTAATTTCCGCTTTTACTTTCTGTTAAGTTTCTCTTCTACTCTATATTCTTTTAACAACATAAGTAAAAGCCTTAAAAGTAATTTTTAATTGGTAAAGTTTTAGGAATAATTAATTCAACCCCCCCCCCTTCTTAATTATTCTGAGGCCACTCGATCCAACAAAAATGTTAAAACTTAAAAGCACAACCCATTTACACGTACACTAGAAGAGAATGCTCATTTACTTTTGCAACACCTCAAGTTTCGAATACTAGAAATATACCTTAAGAAAAAGTCTTATTAAGACTCTTTTTCTATATTTTCTATAAATTCTTGTTGTTGGTGTTGTTGTTGTTATTATTATTATTACTATTGTTATCATCATCATCATCATCATCATCATCATCATCATCATCATCATCATCATCATCATCATCATCATCATTATTATTATTATTATTATTATTATTATTATGTTTGGTGTTAGAGACGTATTATACTAAATTCTTATATTAGAATGCTTGAACAATTGTCTAACTCTAGTGTAGTTTTATGATGAAAACTTTGGAAAGAGCTACAATTCATTCCTATACTTTAGAAACCAAAATCAGCTTTTATCTTAGAGAAAATCGACCACGAAGTAGGCCACTTACTCATGAAAAACACTTGAAGTCCACTATTGGACAAAATAACCTCACAAACCCCTTTCTCCCTACATATATAGAGGACACTATCAATCCTTAAGAGCATCAAAACATAAAGTGGGCTTTGCGCTAAGTGTGAAGTCCTACATAGTTAATATTTATTATCTTTCCATTAGAGTTTCCATACTTGTGGATTATAGGCCGCTTGAAATTGTGTTTTAAATCACACTTAAGTTTTAGTCATAGTAATAATTGTTACTAGGGTCGTGGTGGTCAATGTCGTCAAGTTCGTGTGAGTTAGTTAAAGCTTGTCTCCATTCTTTCTTGGTGAGTGCTTTCTCCTATCCTTCTTAAGCTATTTCCTTCTTTAGTTGTCGGTGTAAGTATTTTTATCTTATCTCATGAACTAGATATCTTAGTTTAAGAGAGTGATGTGAAAACAAAGATGCGAATAAAATAACTAGAAATGAAAATTTAATATGAAAAAAGAACTATGAATTTGACTGAATTAGGATTATGTGTTTTCATAAGAAATGTGTGGCATTCACTTAACTAATGGCTTTGGTTTCACCTAATTTGGATTTCTAGAACTCTATATATAGAACAATTAGTGAGCAAATGTCAAGTTGTTGAAAAAGAGGATCTCAACAAACCAAGAGGGGGAGGGGGAGGTAAATTGGTTTTCAAAACAAAACGAACTTTTAAAACCAGAGTTACAAAAACTTCTTTTGTATGGATCGTATCACAAAAATTTTATAAATCAAACTCAATCAATACTTAATCAATCTATCCTTTACACAAGATCCTTCATTAAAGTTCTTTCTTCCACAAAGATATATTCTTGAAAAAACTGATTAAGACGAAAATGAGAGATAAAGATAAGATCAAGAGAAGAAGTATACAACCTTTTTATACTATTTCACTCTCTATCACTAAAGAAACTAATCTAGTTATCTAATCCAAAATCAAAATTAGATTTTCACTATGCATATAGAATCCTTACAAGAAATCAACACCAATCTATAGTCCCCACCTTGGAAAAAGAGACTTAAGCATCCAACACTAGGGTCCTTTGTGAATAAGAGCCTAAGAGAAACTTACCCTTAGGCCAAACCAGAAACACCTATTCTAGCATGCCTTAAGCGATTCTTGCACAAACAAAAAGATGTGTAAAACCATTCATGAAAACCAAGAGTAAAGATAGACACAACCTGATCAATCCTTTCCATAAAACCTTGCTTGACTAAAGAGGTGTTCTTCTTGAACTCAAGAAAGTGACACAACTCACTTATCATTAAAGATCTTCACAATCAAAACATTGGAAGGTGTGAGCTACTTTTTCTAAGCACTTTTCTTCTCTTTTTTCTTTAGCTAATAACAACACATGATCTTAGCTCATTCAGAAGCTTATTTCGTTGTACTATGAAGAGAACACAAGTTGGTTATTTATAGAGAAAATAGTTATAACCGCCTATAATTGATTAAATTTACAAGGTAATTGATTAATTCAATGAAGTAATCGATTAGATTATCTTTTTAATCGACTAAAGTGTTCTTCCCAAAACCTAGAAACAGCTCAAGAACAATGTAATCGATTAAAGTATTCTTGTTCACTTTTGAAACACTTATAGAAAGAGAAGTAATCGATTATAACACATGGTAATCAATTAAAGTAGAGACTCCTAAATAAATAAATCATTATCTTAAAAACAACTGTGTAATTGATTACGATAAGGCTATAATCGATTAAACCAATACGAGACATAACTCTACAAGCTTCAAACAACTTGTGTAATCGATTACGATAAGGTTGTAATCGATTAAAATAGAGAGTTTTGCCTTCTGAAGAAACTTTCCTAACTTAGAAAATTTTCTTCTCCCTTACTCATGATGATGCATGATGCACAAAAGATATGATATGGACTAAGATGCAACATTCAATATAACAACCAATACAAATACCACTCAAAGAAGTTAGGCATGTAAAAGACAAAACATCTTTAAGCTTTTCTCCAAGCTTCAAGCTTTAGTCTTTAGGTTGTTCATGTTGTTCCCATATCTCTAATATTTGTCAGGATTATGCATTCAGTTTGTGTTCTTCCTAATCTTAAGCATAGTGGATGACTAACTAGCTTTTGAGGTAAACATAGAACTTGTAGATAATTGTCTTAGCTTTAAAACAAGATAAAATGCAACTTGATAAGATTAGCGTAACTACAAATATAGTGGTTACACCTCAGAGAGTTCATAATCACACAATCGAAAATGATAAAAGTAATGCTCAAAACTTAAAGGATGTTATACCAATCATAATACAAAGTAAGAAGATGCTAAAATTGATGTGTGGCCTAGAGTTAAGATGCACATGACTTGATTGAATAATGATATTGAATACATGTGTTGATGCTATAACTTGAATGGTGATTTATGAGTGTTGTGGAATCATTGAATGTTATGCTTCATCTCTAAAGTGTGAATTGTGATGTATGATATCTGTGTGTGCATGGTGAATCAAGTGATGTCATTATACTGTTTTGAAAATATTTATATACGGCCCAAGTTAATGTGGAGCAAGGACCACCATGTTATGATGAGTTATGGTTAGATGCCATTGAGATGGGTGACTTAGCCTATGTTTAGCGAGAATGGGCCTGGGCAGTATTTTGACTGTTAGTTATCTAGCCTATGTGGGGAAAGAATGAGCTCACTATGTTTGATGTGAAGTTGAATGGAATCACTTGCAAATGAATGTTTGGGACATGCATCATAAATGTGCATATGTTTTTAAGATGGAGAATGAGGGCAAGCTTATCGAGGAGGGCATGAATGAGTTAATGTATGACTCTATACTTGGGGGGTATCCAATTTGGAATCTCCAAGTGGCTCATGTTGATCCTGTGGGTTGGAGTACCCTTGCAAAATTGGGTAACCTTGACGGGCCATTGGCAGTCTCGTCTCAGTGAAAGCGTAGTAATGGAATCATGTGGGTTTGTTACTACATGTCCTTTTGAGCTTCTTTTGTAAATGTTTTTCTGGTACAACATGCACATGGGAAAAGAGAAAGCAACATCACATTGCATATGTGCATTTTTGTGAATTGTCTAACTTGTGTGGTTTATTAAGTGGATGTCATGTGTGGCTTATGTTGTACTTATGTTATATACGAATGATTCTATCCATAGTTATCATAATGTATATATATCTAGATGTTAAACTATTGTGGTGACTTGTAATGTGATAGGACTTATCTCTTTAAGGGCATAATGAGAGATGTATCTAAAATGACACTATGTGAGTATAGGCTAGAACAAATATTGTCTTTGAGCATAGATTGATGTAAGGTTAATGTTTAGGAATAAAACTTGAGTAAGGAAGTGGATTTACTGCAAAAGAGAAAGAAAAATGTAAAACTAAGCAACTTACTGTTTAAAGAATGGATCTTAAGATATTAGTGAAGATGAACTAGTGTAATAAGCAATTACAAGGGGTAAGTTAAAGGAAAGTTTTTATGATCGATGGATGCCGACCCAACTTTAGAAATGATAAGGTTTGATAGAGACCCAGTAAGAGTAAAACCATGAAAGACAAATGATTGGGTTATTTTGATAGAGGAGTCTAACCCAACCTTAGAGTCCCTAGAGCACTTACTGAGACATTATATATTACCCCTTTAAGTTCCCTTCTTTTCAGGAAAATAGGTAACTGCATGTGTCATTGGAGCATGGAGTCTTGTCTTGGAAGATGTTTTTTTATATCTATGTAGTTCTTTTTATGTTGTATGATGTATATGCTATAGGAAATAAGTTGTATTTGTATAATACATAGAACTAAGTTGTAATTTTATAAGTTTTTTTGTTAACTTTCACATGATGACATTGCATGGATGTTTTTCATTTTTGTGTCTTTAGAAATATTAAGCTTAGTTACGCTAATACACTTAGGGTGTTACACCTTTCCTTTTCTTAGATGTAACTTTCAACTTTAAAAGCTAAAACGTGATATGCTTGAATCTAAATAAAATGAGTTTCTTTTTTTCTTGTTCTTTTGGGAACATGTATCTTGCATCTGAAACTGCAAGAAACACACTAAAATGGGGGGGGGGGGGGTTGAATAGTGTGTATATCAAAGATAACTTTTTGCAACAACAGAGACAATATGGGTAATACATAGACCAACACTAGTCATCCACTAAGAATAAACAGACTAAGTAATAAAGAGCATAGTGGTCATCCAGTGACAAATAAGAGTTTCTTAAAACAGTTTTTCAAATAAGCACTTGGTGTAAAGTGATGTTAGAAAAATTAATAAGAACACTTGATAAAACAATATGGAGAGAAGTAGAAACACTTTGTTTATACTGGTTCCCTCAACCTGAGCTACGTCTAGTTCTCCTTTACTTCCACTAATCAATAACTGATTACAAACAAGTATTCTAAACCGCCACTCCTGGCTTTACAACTATTCTTAACACCACTTCTGGTATCTTCTTAGAGTCCTCCTGAATCTAAGAACCCAAGTATTTTTAACACTTAGCCACTCCTGGCTTTCACAAACAAATGTTTGATTGAATACAAGTATTCTTAACACTCAGAGAGTGAATATACAATTAAGCATGGACCGTTGAAGATAGAGTTTCGCCTCAAGAATTTTTCTTATGCTATTGTTATTTCTTTTTCTCATTTTTTTGTCAGTTTCTTTGTTGAAGGAGACATCCTTTTCTAGATTTCAGTGAGATATTTGTTGTTGGGTTTGTGTCCTTATATTGAAAGGACCGTTGTCTCTCATAGAGGAATTAGTTGATGTGTCAAGCTTTGAATGGTGAGGATTTATATGAACTACAGACAACACCATGTGCTTTTTGACCTTTGTGAAAGCGACCTTCCAGAGGATATTCCTCAGAGGTTTTCTAGTCTCTTCTATGTTGTCATTTTCATGAATTCAAATGATAGCTATTCAAACATAATAGAGACAAATGCAATTTGAATATAACAGTACATGTGCACTTCCCTTTTTTTGTGATACTCTGTCCTTGAGACTAGATGCATGAATTTACCTTATGACAGTGTGTTATGTTGTTATGCACAAGAGTGGACACTTACTGAATATAGCATGTTGGGTTCAAACAGAGCATACTCTTTATAGTTATGGATGATATTCCTTTAGCATAATAATCTTGTCTACTTGTCAAAAACTCATTAGAATACCAATAGTTTATACTTATGTTATACATCAAAATCTAGGGTGGATGAGACACATGGTCGTCCAGACCTAACAATCCCCCCTTTTTTATGATGACAAACAGTATAATTTTTTTTCTAAAGAAAAAAGTTATAAAAGAGAATGTAATGTAGTTAAACTCCCTTTGAGTTCAAGCATGGCAAGACTATGACATATATATATATATGTGTGTGTGTGTGTGTGTGTGTGTGTGTGTGTGTGTGTGTGTGTGAATACTTCAAGACTGCTTTTATACATACATACATATATATATATATAACGTTTTTCATTATGATAAAAAAATTCTTATTTCTCCCCTTTTTGTCATAAGCAAAAAAATGGGTTTGAAGATAGAAAAGTTGAAGAACATCATTGTCAGTCTTGAAAGGGTGATGATGGTAGAGGTCGGGAAGGTGGTGAAAAGGATGGAGGTGGTGGTGGTATCAGAGCCAAAGGTTGTGGTGGAGGTTTAAGAGACGCAGGTTGAGATACCGATGCAGGTGCAGGTGCAGCAACAATTCTAAGCATTGACAGTTGAGCTTGTTGGATGCTCTGTAAAAGGATGACACCAAGGTTGGAAAACTACATTGTAATGGCAGTCTATATAGATAGGCGAAACTACTCATTCTCTTGACGTTGATGTTCAACAAAGGACTCCATGGCTTGTCCTATCATATCTTGAACCTGATCATGAGTGACAATGGTAGGTTGTGCATAATTGAGAGGGGTAGGACAAGAACTTGTTGAGTAAACAATTACAACTTCATGGTCACCCTTATCTTGAGAAGTGGCTTCATTTGAAGTTGTTGACTGCTTAGACTCAGGATATGGAGTTAGTGTTCCAACTCCATCATCCATAGCTACATTAGACACTTACCAATCTCGTCCATGACACCAGTGTTTGTAAGGTCAATGAGGAACCCACACACAATAGTGTCATCCATAGCTTTAGCATATGCTTTAGCTTGAACAGTGGTGGCAACTTCTTTCGCAGCAATCTCAACAACATCAACTCTCCTCTTTTATTGAGCCTTATGGATCTTAGTCACATGGGCTATCATTTGAGCTTCCATCATCTTCTTCAAGTTGTAGGCTCCTCTATATGGAATGGAGGGAAGCTGAAGAAGACGTTGGATGAAGGAGTAGTTGTCATCATCTCTTGTTAAGTAGATGCAAGCGTCATCAAAGTAATACTTCCTGGTAGGTTGTAACACTTGAACAACGTTGTGTGGCACAATAATATTACTTCCATCATTGCCAGAGGTGGAGGCTTTTTAGGAATCCATCCACACTATCTGACTCCAGAAGGTCTTTGCATCATGAGCATCAGGAGTTTGGATTAGCTGCTTCCTTTGAAATAGTGAGCTTCAATTGCGGGGATGATTCACAATCTCTACCTTTGTCTACCACGAAGGCATTTATGCCTTACAATACAACTCAAATCCCCTCTTCTTGGTAGCACCCATACTGGTAAGAGAAGGTGGACCCTATCAGCAACCATCTTGATGTCAGTTGCCTTAAATATATGCAAACCAGAAGGATACGCCATGGCTAGATCATGCAAGTACATTTGTTCATGTAACTTGCTAAGGGATGAGCGATCATCAACAAAGAGTTGGATGTCTACAGGATGCACTGGCAATAGTCTACATGTGTTGGATATCTACTTGAGAGGTACTACCTGGGGAGTTCTTCTAATTTTGGTTTTCTTTATACCGCACCAAGATTGTGAAGGAGTCACCTCAAAGGAGGGTCAAACTGGTTGTTGAGTGCTAAGTACCAGCCAATAAGGACCCATCTTGACGATAGAGGACTGAACTGGAAGAGTCCAAGTTGGAGGAGGAAAATAGACTATAGCATCTGATGGTAAGTGAAAAAGATGATGGAAATCACAAACCAAGAAGGGGGGTGAAATGGTTTTGAAATCAAATCATAATAAAAATAGAATTTTAAAACCAATATCTAATCAATCACCTATACACAATATCCTTTTGTTAAAGTGCTTCAAAAAGAAATATCTTTAAGTTTAGCAAATAGATCAAGAATGCAATGAGAGAGATAAGATTTAAGAGAAGATGAACAACAAGATTTCTACTAGTTCATTCTCTATTTCTAGATAAGTGACTCCAATTATCTTATCCAACCTAAATTAGATTTCCACTATGCATTTTAAGTTCTTACAAGCAATCACAATCAATCTCAAATCCTACCCAGAAAAAGAGACTAAGGCACCCAACCCTAAGGTCCTTTGTGAATATAAACCTAAGAGACACCTACCCTTAGCTCAAACTAGAAAACCCTATTCTAGCATGCTTTATAAACTCATGCATATGCAGCAAACATGCGTAAAAACATGTAAAAATAGAGTCGAGGAAAGACACAACCTCTACATTTAAATGCAAGAACCAAATGCTTGATTGAATGAATCTCTTTTGATCTCCCAGATGTTAACAACTCATTTTAACCTTTGAAAGTTTCAAGAAACAAAAACTAAAGTTATGAGTCATGAAAGCTCATTCTAAATCATTCATTTGAATGCTTGAAAGTGAGAACATAAGGTGGCTATTTAAAGATAAAACAGTTATAACTATCTGTAATCGATTAAATTGCCAATGTAATCAATTATCTCGAAGAAGTAATCGATTAGATTCCCATTTTAATCGATTAAAGTGTTCTTCCCAAAACCTGGAAAACTTTCAAGAACAATGTAATCAATTAGATTCTTGATTTAATCGATTAAAGTGTTCTTGATCACTCCTCGGAACACTCTCAAGAACGATGTGATCGATTATGAATACCTTGTAATCGATTAAACCAAATACTCATGAAAACCAGACATAGTCTTAACAAAGCTATGTAATCGATTAAACCAGAATGAAGATCTCTCTGCAAGCTTCTCAAAAGACTCGTGTAATCGATTACTAATAGCTGGTAATCAATTAAAACAGAATTTATGCACTAAACATGTTTCTAACCATAGAAACAATCTTCCTATCCCTACATGATGATGCATGATGTACACGTAGATAGATTAAGACTACAAAGCAACAATAAATACAAATGTCACTTAATGAGTTGGGTATGTAAAAAGACAAAACTACAAAACTCTTCATAGCTTGATCTTTATGTTGCTCCCCTTATCTCTAACAATCTCCCCATTTTTAACTTTGATGATGTCAAACTCTAATTGCCATTGAGTGCATATGGAGAGGCTTGAGAGTAGAGACTTCTCTTGAAATATCATTTGAAAATGACTGAACACTATGGCCAAAAGAAGTGTCAAATTATATCACCATCATCATAATAAAGTTGTCAAAATGAATAAATATATGTATGCAATGCAATACTTCTCCATTAATGCAATGCAGTATAGTGCAATATACTTCTCCCCTTTTTGGCACAACAAGGCCAAAAAGTCACAAACACTCAGAGAGTAAGAACAAACAAACATATGATGTGAACAAGGAAAAAAATCATAGCATTTCATTCATACCATTAATCAGTACATCCGTTATAAATAAAATAGAAACAACTTAACCAAAAAACATAACAGTTGACCAGAGAAATAGAAATAAAATTAAAATCAAATAGAAAGGACAACCAAACAGTGGAAACAAGAACTAAAACATAGCTAAGCTTCACCCTCATCATGGTTAAAAAGGTTGCTAAGGGTGAGCCTAGTCTCTATGTTTTCCAACCTAGAAGTGATATTCTCCAAAAAGCTATAAACTTCGGCTGAGTGCTCTTGATGGAGGTGAAGCATAACATCCATCTTCTGAATCATAAGAGACTCAAAAAGACTCCATTGAGGTGCAGACTCATGTTGAGCTTCAGCTTCAACATCTTCTTCCATCTTTTTAGTGTTTCTAGCAACAGGCTCTCTAGGCTCATCTTGATAATCAGGTATCAAGATGCTATAACATAAGGAAACTCATAATCCACCAGACGATGACACTTCAACATAATGCTACAATCGAAAATACCCAATTCATCTTGATACCTGATTTCAAACCATAAACAATCTACATATCATCATCTGTAACCTGAGCATGATTGCTTGACCTTGGCGTGAGAATGTAGGTGATAAGGTAGACCAATATTCTGTCCTCCACAGTCAATCCACCAACTCCTAGGAAATTTCTCAAATTCCTAGCAGGGTCAAGAAGTATTCCCCTATATGTCTGCATCCTTTTGTAACCATATGTAGTTTCATTAAACTTGCAGACTCCACCCGTGTCCAGACCAACTACTTCCTTCCATATAGTATCATCTATGACCATATGTACTCCATTAAAAGTAGAAAAGAGGTTACCTTTAAGGTCAGCATGTGCATAAGTGTAGAAAACCTTGACCAGCTCAGGATAAAAAGTCCATTTCATCTGTACCAGCTTTGATAGCCCTTGCACTTCCAGAAGATTTGGAAAGTTGAACCCTTATTGAGAGAACCATTCCAAGTCTAGGTACTTGGGTACTCTCACATTTTTTATAGCATATACCAATTTGTAGTCACTTTTCTTGCCTTCATCTGTGAACCATGTGTCCAAGCGGTTGATAGCAAGTTGGGAGCATTCACCTTGCTTCCTTTTGAAGGACTTTGCCTTCTTCTGAGCTCTTAAAGGGTTACTTGTCATTTTGAAGAGAAGACAAAAGGTTTGAGAGAAAAAGAGGTTTGACTTCAGAGAGGGGTGGTAGTAGAAAATGAGAAATTGTGTTGGTGTGATTTATGAATAGGTTCAGGCTTGATTTTAAAGAGAGACTGAGGTGTTTTAATTGGTTGAGGTGGGTGGCAGGAGTAAATGCAGTGATAATGGTGGTTGATGAGGTGAAGACGAAAAGGTGTAACAAATTACAACACACAAAAAACACGTAAGTAATCGATTAAATTTACATGGTAATCGATTAAATTGGTCGTTGTTTCACCCAAAAACCAAAATCTGATATAAGTAATCAATTAAAACGCGGTGCAATCGATTAAATATGACAGAAAAACTCCCCTTGAGGCCTTTGTAATCAATTAAGACGTAAAGTAATTGATTAAAACAGAATGCAAAGCCAAAAGAAGCCATAAACCATAACAAGTAATTGATCAAAACAAAGTAGTAATCAATTAATATAGAAAACTTTAAACCATAAAACCATAAAAACATACTTAGTAATTGATTAAAACAAAAACTTAAAAACCAATAAACATAGAGAAACATTGTGTAATCGATTAAAACGCGCACATAATCGATTAAAATAGTGAAAATCACAAAAAGAATGGAATAAAACATTTATTTTAAAAAAACAAATATCAAGCACATCTCAACATATCAACATACAAAGACATTCAAGATAGAAATTGATAGACATAGAGAGCATATATCTAGCTACATATACTATAGCATAACATCATTCCATGTTAGGTCCATCTAGGATTACCTAGCTCATTTCTAATAAAGATAAACCTATCCCTAGCAAGAGGCTTAGTAAAGATGTCAACTAGTTGAAGTTCACTATCAACAAATTCAATGCAATAATCATCTTTTGATACATGATCTCTTAGAAAATAATGCCTAATCTCCATATGTTTAGTTCTAGAATGCATGACTAGATTCTTAGACAAATTTATAGCACTTGTGTTGTCACATTTCAGAGGAATGTGATCAAGAGTTATCCCAAAGTCTTTAAGTTGTTGTTTCATCCAGAGACTTTGAGCACAACAACTTCCAGTTGCAATATATTCTGGTTCTGCAATGGATAGTGCTACATAGGCTTGCTTCTTGCAATTTCGAGATACAAGTGAACTTCCCAAGAGGTGACATGTCCCACTTGTGTTTTTCCTATCTAGCTTGCATCTTACAAAGTCAGAATCCGAAAAGCCAATTAAACTCAAGGAGGTACCTTTGGGATACCACAAACCAACATTGGTTATGCCCTTCAAGTACTTAATAATCCTTTTAACAGTAGTTAAATGGGATTTCTTGGAATTTGCTTGATATCTTGCACACAAGCAAATAACTAACCATAACATCAGGTTGACTTGCAGTCAAATACAAGAGTGAACCAATCATACCTTTGTACTTTGACTCATCTATCGATTTACCTTTTTCATCCAAGTCAAGATAATTGGATATTGGTGTTGATGCTTCTTTTCACTTTTCCATACTAAATTTCTTGATCAATTTTGTACAATACTTTGTTTGACATAGGAAGGTTCCATGTTTCATTTGCTTAACTTGAATTCCAAGAAAGAAGGTCAATTCTCCCATTCTAGACATCTCAAATTCTTTCCGCATAGAACTAGAAATTCCTTACACAAAGCTTCATTAGTAGCACCAAAAACTATGTCATCAACATAAATTTGCACAAGCTACAAATCATTGTTTGATCTCTTGATAAATAATGTTTTGTCAACTTGACCTCTTACTAAAGATTGCCTGATTAAGAAATTACTCAATCTTTCATACCAAGATCTTGGTGCTTGTTTTAAACCATACAATGCCTTTTCAGCTTGTAAATATGATTAGGATGTTCGAAGTCTACAAAACCTGGAGGTTGCTCCACATATATCTCTTCTTCAATGTATTCATTGAGAAAAACAATTTTCACATCCATTTGATATAACCTGAAATCGATAATACAAACAAAAGCAAGCAACAACCTAATAGCTTCCAACCTTGCAACATGGGCATAGGTCTCATCATAGTCAATGCCTTCCTCTTGGTTGTATCCTTTAGCAACCAATATGCCTTTGTTCCTAACTATGATGCGTGATTCATCAAGCTTGTTTCGAAATACCCATTTGGTTTTGATTGGCTTGTGAGAGGTAGGTTTAGGGACTAAATCCCACACTTCATTCCTTTTAAACTGATTCAATTCATCATGCATAGCCAATAACTAATGTTCATCATTCAATGCTTCATCTATGTTTCTAGGTTCAATATGAGAAACAAAATCCATGTTATTGCCTAAGATTTTAAGTCTAGAGCGAGTAGATACTCCCTTAGATATTTCACCTATGATATTGTCCAAGGAGAGGTCTTTAGGAGGTGTGACAATGATTTCCTTGCTTTGATCAAGATCCTTAACCTTGGTTTCATCTTCAAGTGCAGTTTGCTTATCTTGGAAACCTATGTAACGACCCACCTCATTGCTACGATATCACCACTCTAAACCGCGTAAATTTCAATTTTTAAATGAAAACTCCATTAATTTGCTTATGAAAAAAATGAAATTAAATTTTTCGCGATATGCATTCACCAAACAATGTATAATTACTTAAATGAGTACATATATATATTAACTCAGTACAAATCATTCATATAATGGAAATTAAATTAATTCATACATATAATTAAATCTGTGATTTACATACTCAATTCAAAAAGAATTATAGAACTAGATATAGAAGAGTTGATTAGAAAAACACAACTCTCTCCCAAAATAATCCCAACATCATCACATCAGCTTGGCGGCTCCACAAAACAATTTCACTTCACATACTCTATTGTTGTCCATCTGCTCCTACAAACAAGGTTCACGATCATCCCAAGTACCAACCACATAGTACAAAAATTGCAAGGGTGAGTTTATTATAAAAGAAATTAACACAAAAATCAAATGACCATGATTAGTAAGAAAACATTAACAAATACCATAATCATACACAAACATCCATTAGTCCAACATACACTCAACAAGTAATCATTAGGCTTCCATAATTCCCATCAATCATGATCAATATGATGCATGCACCTGACCTCAACTCTCAAATGCAATGTGATACCATTCGTTAGGAAATAATCTAAGTGTGTTCACACGACACTCTCACTTAGGAAAACTAGGCAGCAAGTGTTGAGGTCACCTTGTCGTGAGCCTAAGTCTCAAGGGAGTTCCAAACCGAGTGACATGCCCCCAAGTACAAGTATTCCCCCTCATGAGAAACTACAAGTACTTACTGACAAAGTTTATATTATTTCCATACAATATGAAGTATGAAACATGGGCACCATCAATGCATTGACCGTGGATAATTAAAGATTCTAAGTCATCCCCCTTCAGAGATGCTTAAAACTCTTTAACCACTCTATTTCCCCCACCAGGGATATCCATCATAGTCACTGCACCCCCATGTACATACATAACATATATCATCACAATGACATTTTTGACATCAACAACATCTCATCTCAATGTCATTCTCAACATCAACATTATATCATCTTAATGTCATTCTCAACATCAACATCATCTCATCTCAATGACATTATCAACAACAATAACATAATCTCATATCAACATAATCATAAATAACAACATCATCTCATATCAATATTCTCATAAACACCAACATTGTCTCGTATCAATTATTATTAATATCATCTTCAATATCAACATCATTCTCTATCAACATTATCATAAACATCAATGTCACCTCATATCAATGAATATCATTAATAACAATATCATCAGTAAATCACATTCCACATATACATACATATATAGTTCATGCCTGAGATTCACACTCCCTGGGTCTTTAGACAACACAAGTCTAATAAAAAAAATAATGTCATTTATCAATAACAAAGGTATCGCATCCCATTAGTCAAAAACATTGTTTTTCTTGAAAAATAGCATCCAACAGGGACATGCATCCATCCCCATAGTTAGGTTCCCTGACCCCAACAATGGTATCAAAATTCGTAAATTATAATAAACTCCCCTCACCTATCGTGAGCTCTCCGTCAGTTCCTTTTTGCGTCAGTCATAGACCTTTTTCGTTCATGTTCGTCAGTCCAAACACAATGTTCTATATACCAAATCGAAGGAAATTTAGTATAGATTTCAAAAACAAGGTTAATAACAACATTTGGAGTCAATTACCCTTGTCAAAACATAAAGGGCTAAGGAGTGTTTCAGATTCTACTAAAAGGAGACGTCATTTTGAAATTCCGATCACGCCAATGTGATCGGAGTTCAGTGAAGGTCACAAAAATAACATCAATTGTATAAAAAAGATAACTTTTAGAACGTCTCATTTTCAAGGGTTTTTCAAAGGAAGTGTAAAATACCCTATTACAATACCCAAAACACAAGAGACACTAAGAGAAGCTCAGACTAACTAGAGAAAGACTTAGAAGTCAAGATTACCTCAGACAAGCTACGAAAGAAAGGATTGAGGCATTGTTCTCCACTGAATCCTTGAGGTGGATTCTGAGGATTCTGCTTCGATTAAAACGTTCCTCTCGATGTGGTAGTTTGGCGGGAAGCAACGACGGCTCTTGGTGGCCACCGGTGGTCGTGGATGGTGAAGGAGGACGTGTTAGGGCTTGGGTGAGCGTTTGGAGAGAAAAAGAGTGAAAAATTGTGTTTTCACGCTGAAGAACGTATTTATAATCTACAGATCTCGCTTTGCGAGCTCGTCTCGCTAAGCGGGAGTCCACTTTTGGCGCTAAGTGCGACTTTTCGCGCTTAGCACAATTTCTCTCGGGTTGGGATTTGCGTTGAGTGTGACAATTCGTGCTCAGCGCAATTCCCTCTCAGGTTGGAATTGCGCTTAACACACTTTTCACGCTAAATGAGAGGTAAAAAATTTGAAGATTATCCAATGGTTAACGAATCCCAACGGTCCAACTGTGCAAAAATGTGTTAGGATCCTACAGCCAAAATTTGAAGACAATCCAACAGTTAACGACTCTAGGATCACTATTTTAATGAAATAGGTTTAGGTAAAATTTGAAATCTCATAATTTCAACTTAGGTCAATAAAACTCCACATAACTCAACATCCATATCAAGAAAATCACACATGACTAATTCACACCATACCTTAACTCATTCAAGTCAATCATATAATCAAATAACATGATAAATACAATTAAACATTAATTTATAGTTAGCAAAATTCCAGGGCATTACAACCCGCATCTTCATCTTCCAAAGCATTTGCATGAACAAGAGAGTTAGTTGCATCACAAACAACATGTACATATTCTTCCACACACAAAGTTCTCCAATTAAACACTCTATAAGCCTTGCTTTGTAATGAATAACCAAGAAAGATTGCCTCATCAACTTTTGCATCAAATTTTCCAAGAGATTCCTTTCCATTATTTAAAACAAAGAATTTACATCACAAAACCCTTAAATGAGATATATTTGGTTTTCTTCCTTTGTAAAGCTCATAAGCAATTTTCTTTAAAATATTTCTTATTAGAAGTCTATTAAGAGTATAACAAACAGTATTCACGGTATCAACCCAAAAATACTTTCGTAGATTTGTTTTATTTATAAGAGTTCTAGCTCCTTCTTCGAGAGATTTATTTTTCCTCTCCACAACACCATTTTGTTGAGGTGTTCTTGGGGCAGAAATTTTTTGGTGAATTCCGTTTTCTTTACAGAACTTTTCAAAATACTTATTTTGAAATTCACCTTCATGATCACTTCTAATGGAAACAATATTAAGACCTTTCTCATTTTGAATAACTTTGGCAAGTTTGGGAAAAACATCAAAAACATCAATCTTGGATCTCAAGAACAAAGTCCAAGTGTACCTAGAATAATCATCAACAATTACTAAGCCATAGTAGTTTCACCTAAACTCATAGTTCTTGAAGGTCCAAATAAATTCATATGAAGTAGTTCAAGGGGTTTTGAAAAGATTTTTTTAACTTATTTCCCCTTTGACATGTTTCACACAATTTATTTTTCTTAAACTTGAGTTTTGGAATACCAATTAATAAGTCCTTTTTAACTAGATGATGAATGTTTACATGTGTAGCCCTACGATGCCATATCCAAGAATCATCAATCTTACTTACCAAACAACTAAGCTCGTGAAATGATGCATGTTAAATATTCGACATATAGATATTACCTATTTTTTTACCTATGTGAACAAAATCACTAGTTTTTACTTCACAAATGAGACAACAATTCTTGTTGAATTCAATTTTGAAGCCTTTGTCACATAGTTGACTTATGCTCAAGAGATTGTGCTTAAGTCCATCAACATATAGAACATTTTTTATTTTAGTCTTATGCTAATTTCCAATATTTCCTTCTCCTATAATTCTTCCCTTATTGTTGTCTCCAAAAGTGGCATATCCACCTTCTCTTAACACAAGGTTAGCAAGTCTGGACTTGTCACCTGTCATGTGCCTAGAGTAGCCACTATCCACATACTATAGTGAGTCTCTTTCTTTTAGGCACACCTTCCAGACAAAATCAATTAGAAAGAGGTGGTACCCAATTGAGGTTGGGTCCAATGGGGTTAATTTCCACAATTAATTCTTTAGGAATACAAACACATTTAACTTTAGGAACATCAAATCTCCTAACATAGCAATTAGGATGTGTGCCCTTTTTTCATACAAGAATGACAAGTCTTTGCTTTAGGCTTAGGATGCACTATGTTTTTCTTTTTGGAGACCTTGTTTGGGTTCACCTTTTTGGAGGATGCAAACTTGATTTTTTTTAGAAAAGGTAGTTTGCTTGTTATACCCCAAAGAAGTCTTATCGGTAGTATGTTTTTCCACACTGAGTAAGTGACTAAGATCACTCTTTCCTTTATTCATTTTTTAAAAAGATCTTTAAGATAGGAAAGCTCAGTTTGCAACTTCAAAGTTCTTCATCATGATCCTTCTTAAACTTTTCTAACTCGTCTTGCAAAGATTTGAAAGAAGTAGAAGCACAAACACAACCAGTGATTTTATAACTTGAAACAAGATTTCACTTTCTTACCTAAATTTATCAAGCTCACTTTGTGTTGAAGCCAATTTAGTGATATGGCATTTTTTAGATCGCTTCTTAGCTTATTATTCAAAATAACAAGCCTTTGTGCTTCCTCATGCATTTCATTAAACGCTTCTAAAACTTCCTCAAATTCAGAATTGACCTCAGTTTCTTCAATGGTTGAGGAACCATCCTTTGAATCAACCATTAAGCACACATTTGCAACTTCTTCTTCACTAGAAGAATCAGAGGGTGTGAATGCACTATCTTCCTAAGCTATGAAGGCATTTTTCTGTTTTCATTTTTCTTCCCTTTCTTTTCAACAAGTTATTTTATAAGGTAGATAGGACAATCTGATTAGATGTGGCCTTGCTTCCTACATTCGAAGCATGTAAAGGTGTTGTTGTAGCTTTCCACCTTCTTTGCAGGTTTATAGAATTTCCTACTTTTGGATCTTTTAAGAAATTTCCCAAACTTCTTCACCATGTAACTTAAATTCTCCACATCTTTATCATCACTAGAGATTTCTTTGTGATCTTCCTTTGAGGAACTAACCTTGTGTACAATCCATTTTCTTTTCTGTTCTATATCTCCTAGATGAGATTGTTGAATCAATTCATGTTCATATGCAAACAATTTTTCGAAGAGAGCTTCCATCGACATTGATGCCAAGTCCTTGGATTCCTTGATCATTGTGATTTTTAGATCCCAAGTTCTTGTAAGATAGTTAAGAATCTTGATGTTTAGCTCATCATCTTCAAACATTTTTCCGAGACCAAGGAAGTGGTTCACTATATGGGTGAATCTTGTTTGAAGTTCTGAAATGGTTTCACTATTCTTCATTCGGAAAACTTCATATACGGATACAAGAGTTTGTTTTCTTGCTTTTGTTACATCCATAGTGCCTTCATGAGTGACTTCAAGCATTTTCCATATCTCCTTTGCATTTTTGCACCTTGAAGTACGAAAGAATTCATCAGAAGATAAACCAAAAGTTAAAATGTTTTTAGCTTTTTTATCATCTTGCACTTTTCTTTTCTCATCATCTTTCATCTCATCCCATTCTTTAGGAACCAATTCACCATTGACTTCTTTAGTCGGTATAAATGGCCTTTTAACAATAGCATTTCATGCACTGGGATCAATTGATCGAATAAAGATTTCCATTCTCTTTTGCCAAAACGAAAAATGTTCTCCCTCAAACAATGATGGTCGATTGAGAGAAGCACCCTCTTTGAAAGTGATTTGTTTGGAGCCCATTTTGGAAAAACTGTGATCTTGAGCAACTTTCAAGATGTAGCTTTGATACCAATTGAAAAAGATGATGGAACTCACAAACCAAGAGGAGGGTGAATTGGTTTTGAAATCAAATCGAAATAAAAATAGAGTTTTGAAAAATTTTCCCTTTCAAGGATCGTATCACAAACTTTTTTTTTAAAACCAATATCTAATCAATCACTTGTACACTATCCTTTTGTTAAAGCGCTTCAAAAATAAATATCATTAAACTCAACAAATAGATCAAGAATGCAATGAGAGAGATAAGATTCAAGAGAAGATGAACAACAAGATTTATATTTGTTCACTCTCTATTTCTAGAGAAGTTACTCCAATTATCTAATTGAACCTGAATTAGATCTCCACTAAGCACTTTGAGTTCTTACAAGCAATTGATTAAATTCCCATTTTAATCGATTAAAGTGTTCTTTCCAAAACCTAGAAAACTTTCAAGAACAATGTAATCGATTATGAATCCCTCATAATTGATTAAAGCTGAGACTCATGAAAACCAATCATGGTCTTAACAAAACTGTGTAATCAATTATAGTTATGTTGTAATCGATTAAACCAGAACAAATATCTCTCTGCAAGCTTCTCAAAAAGACTTGTGTAATCAATTACTAATAGTTGGTAATTGATTAAAACAAAGAGTTTATGCACTGAAGAGGTTTCTAACCATAGAAATAATCTTTCTAACTCTACATGATGTACACATAGATAGACTAAGACTAGAAAGCAACAATCAATACAAATGTCAGTCAATGAGTTGGGCATGTAAAAAGACAAAACTACAAAACTCTTTATAGCTTGATCTTCATGTTGCTCCCCCTATCTCCTACAGTAAGGCCTTAAGGGCTTTAGATGGAGTGCTTCAATAGATATGGTTTTCCTTACCACTGGTTTAGTGAAAATGACTTCAGAGTAAGGAGAGAGCGGTGAAGGATTACCTTGAATTAGTCAAGACAAGGGCTACCAATTGGCCAGAGGGAAACATTTTTCATCTGTCAATGGCTCCCTTGGAGCTTCCCTTATGAACCTTTCAAGGTGTAACAGAGAAGGAGGTTGACACGATTATGGGATTGGTGTAGACTTGCGAAGTGGCATGGGAAGAGTGTCATCAGTGGACTCATCTTCTGATGAGGAAGAGGTTGGATCTTCATTAAGCCTTTTTGGCTTTCTTAAGAGCAGGTGCATCAAGAGCAACAACTTTCCGCTTTTGAAGGGCCACTCTTACTAGTCCTTCACCATCATCATCAGTCTCACTTAGGTCTTTCAACCTTTGTGTGACTGGATTTACTGTAGATGGACAAGCAAGAGTAGACACGACAGACTCATGCCTTCTTTTGGTCTGGTGCTCCTTTGCCAACATCTCCTCATCTTCTTCTGTTGTTCAACCATGATCTTCTTAATTTTCTTTGTAATGCCAAAGTTATCTAGACCAAGGTCATCATCAGCAATGGACTTTCCTAATCTATTTTGTTTTCGCTTGTTGATGGCTTCCACGCCCACTTTTGGAGCCTCCTTCAGGGTTTGTTCTAAGGCCACCTTCATAGCCTTCAGGTTAGTTTTGCTAAACTTTTTTTTGTTTAGCGACTACTGAACCCTTAACTATTAAGGTATGCTTGGAATCCTCATCCATCTTGTTGAATACATGATAGACTCCTTGATCCTATAGAAGATTGTTGATAAGGGTTGCTTAGTGGATGTCGTCTCGACCACCTAAGCCCTTAATTTTCCTCAAAATGTTGATATATATTGTGTATGGAAGGTCAAATGGTAGGTTCTCCATCAAGTGAAACAACACGAACTTGTGGAGGTCAGAAAGGGTTATCTTGGTGTTGGCCTTGTGAAGTACACTCTTGTTCAGAATGTTGGCCCAAATTTTGCCTTCTCACACATCATGCTATAGACAATGGTCTTCTAGTCACTAGCTTTCTCTGCATTGTCATGGTAGAGAGCTCTGATGATGTGAGAGTTGTAGTTCTTCTCCCAACCTTCTTGGTAGGTACTGCCCTTGCGTAGACACCTTGTTGCCTTAGCAATGGTGTCTCTTGATAGTATGATCTTCACTCCCAAAACCTTGGAGGCTATGGTCTTCTTGTTGATGAACTTAGCATGTTGCCAAAAGGTCCTTATCAGCTCTAGGTGGTTTGGGGTTCATTGAAGAAATTTCTTGCACCCCAAAACAACAAGGTTTGATTTAACTTGAGACTTACCTTTTTGAGTTCTTGAATGTCAAAAAAGTGTTCTACATGAATGGAAGGCTCATTATTTGTGTGTATGGTAATGATTTTTATGGTTGGGATGACTTTAGTGATGGGGGTATTTGTAGAGGCCATTTGAGAGGGAGGAAAGCTACGGTTTGAAAAACTTAGAGGGAAGTTGAAGTTTTTGCAAGGATAGTGTAATCCCAAGAGTTTCAACGTAGGAGGTTTTTATAGTGGGATTTTTGGGTTTTTCAAAAACAATCATTAGGATCGTTGTCTCTTATAGAGGAATTGTTTGACGTGCCAAGCTCTAAATGTAACAACCCGCCTCGTCGATACGGTATCCAAACTCTAATATTCGATAATTTCAATTTTTTTTATAAAAAGAACTCCCTTAATTTTTGCTTATGAAAATAGAAGTGATTTTGTTACAACATAAATTCATCCAACAACACGCCATTACTTAAGTGAATATGCATAATTACATAGAAACAATAATTCGGTACATGTCATACACATAACGAAAATTAAATATGTTCATATATATAATTAAAATTCCAGTTTTACATCTTTAACTCAACAAAATAAAACTTGAAAACCAACTACGGAGGAGTTGATTACAAAACACAACTCTCTCCCAAAATAACGCCAACGTCATCACGTCGGCTCGGCGGCTCCTCACCAGAATCTTACTCCCTACACCCTGCTACTGTCATTCTGCTCCCACGAACAAGGTTCGTGATCATCACAGGTATCAACCACACGATACAAAATTGCAAGGGTGAGTTTATTATAAAAGAACCAATACCAATTCCAAATAACCAAAATTAGCAAGGAACACAGGCAAACATGATAAGCATACACAACAATCATTATTCAACACTCATATCCAACAAATATTCATCATTCACATCCAACAATTACTATCATCCATCCATGGACCCAATCAAGATTGCACAGAATGATGCATGCACCTGACTCAACACTCAGATGCAATGTGGTATGTACCAAAAACAACCAAATCTCAGGAAATAGCCTAAGCGTGTCCACACGACACTCTCACTTAGGGAATTGTGCTGAGTTTGTCGAGACCACCCGGTTGTGCATGTAACAGCCCCCCTCCCATAGGTGATCAGCCTGGGAGCCCAAAGGTGTTCCCTACCAGGTGACAACCCCCTAGTACAAAGTACACTTGGCCATAGTTACTCTATTTCTTGTGTCGTATGAGCTATGATCACAGCCAAAAGTAAGTGCCAAAGACCATGGACCAATTAAAGCACCTAAGCATCCCCTTAGGAATGCTTAGATTCTCTAACCACGCTAGTTACCCACGTTTGGGCCATCCGACAAGGTCAGTGCACTCTACCCCCCATGACATACACTCCATACGATGTATGATCGTGGCCAAAAGTTAGTGCCAAAGACCCTGGAAGGTCAGTGCACAGTGCCCCCCACGATCATACACAACATCCAACGTATGAAGGTGGCCAAAAGCTAGTGCCAAAGACCATGAAAGGTCAGTGCACAGTGCCCCCCACGAACATACACAACATGCACATGCCAATGCATTTCCAACATCAATCAATAAATCGTATTTCCATGTCATTCACAACATAAATATCATCTCATCTCAATGACGTTATCAACAACAACAACAACCTCAGTTCATATTCACATATTCATCAATAATAACAATTCATGTTGACATGGTCTTTATTAACAATGTCATCTCAAATCAATATCATCATAATTATCATTATCATCACATATCAATTAAAATCCTCAATAGCAACATCAACAACAATTCAAACAAACACAACAATATCATTTCCACATGCATGGTCTTCAAACAACACATTTCAAACAACCAAAACAATATCATTCATCACAATATATATATATATATATATATATATATATATATATATATATATATATATATATATATATATCGCATCCCATTAGTTAAAACGTAATTTTCTTTGAAGTAAAATCAGCATGCAACAGGGACAGACAGATATCCTCATAGCTAGGTTCCCTGACCCTAACTATGGTGTTAAAATGGTAAATTTTATAATAAACTCCCCTTACCTATCGTGTGCTACCCCGCGGATTCCTCGTCGCGTCACTTGAAGATTCCTTTTTGTCCTTGCTCGTCGATTCCACACAAGCCTCTACCGTGCCAAAACGAAGGAGACTTATTATGGATTTCATAAAACAAAGCTAGTAACAGTGCTCTGGGTCAAACACCCACATCACTACATGAAAGAGCTGAGAGCATTTTGGGTTTTACAAAGGAACGTCATTTGAAAATTCCGACCACGCCAATGTGACCGGGGTTCAGTGTAGGTTACGAAAATAACATGCATTTCATGAAAGGATAACGTTTACAAAGTATCTTTCTCTAAGGTTTTTCAAAGGAAGCATAAGACATGCAATGGCGGTTCCAAAGGCAGAAAAGATGCAAAGACAATATGAAACTAACAAGAAACAAGCATAGAACCATGGTTACCTCGAAAGAAAACGAAAGGTCAGATTAGGGTTTTCGTTCTCTACCGAAACCGCAAGCCAAGTTGGAAGATTCCGCTTCGGTTGAAGGGTTCCTCTCGGTGTGGGTTTTCAATGGAGAACAATGATGGTTTGTGGTGGCTAATGGTGGATGTGGGTGATGGAGAAAGTTCTTGGAACTTTAGAAATGACTTTGGAAGAAAGAAAGAAGAAGAAATGACGTTTTTCCTAAGCTACACGAAAGCAAAGGCTGAAATGCTTAAATAAGAGATGCTCTCGAAAACGGAAGCTTCTAGCACACTCCAGAGATTTTATCCAAGATCCCAACGGTCAGATCATGGAAATTTGTCTTGTGAAGTTGCAAATCAAATTTCGAGAAGATCCAACGGTTAACGAAGTCTGGGAAGCGTTTTTACCGAGGCAGCTGCATGTAGTTTTCTCTAGAAGCTTCATTAAGAGGCTTCCTCTAGAAGCTTCATTAAGAGGCTTCTAGCACACTCCAGATATCTTCTCAAAGATCCCAACGGTCAGATCATGGACAAGTGTCTTGTGAAGTTGCAGACCCAATTTCGAGAAGATCCAACGGTTAACGAAGACTGGGCAGCGTTTTTACCTAGGCAGCTTCATGTAGCTTTCTCTAGAAGCTTCATTAAGAGGCTTCCTCCAGAAGCTTCCTCGTGGCTTCTTTGAGAAGCTAGATCCTTATCTATCCACACCCCTCTATTAACTAACTTCCTTAAAAATAATTACGGATGAAAATAACGCAACAAATAATCAAACATCAAACATAATTACTAATAATATATAGATATATATATCAGGGTGTTACACTACATGGCAAGGATTTATATGAAGTATAGACACCGCCATGTGTTTTTTGACCTTTGTGAAAGCGACCTTCTAAGGGATATTCCTCGGAGGTCTTTTAATCTCTTCTGTGTTGTCCTTTTCTTGAATTTAAATGTAATAGGGACAAATGGAATTTGAACAAAATAATACATGTGCACTTCCTTTTTCGTGATACTCAATCCTTGAGACTGGACGCACAAATTTACCTTATGACAATGTGTTATGCTGTTATGCACAAGAGTGAATGCTCATTGAATATAATGTGTTGGACGCTAGGTTGAAACAAAACATACTCTCTATAATTGTGGACGATATTCCTTTAATAAAATAATCATGTCCACTTGTCAAAAACTCATTAAAACATCAATAATTTATACTTATGTTATACATCAGAATCTAGGGTGGATGAGACGCATGGTTGTCCAGACCTAACAACGTCAACTTTTTATGTTGGTTATATTTGCAACTTGGTTTGGGTGATCCCTACAAATGATCAATTGAGAAACTAAACTCTATGAGAAACTTATAAGAGTGAATTTGTGATACATCTTAAAGCCACCAAGATGTTCCAAGATCTCAAGAGGATGTTTTGGTGGCTGAAGGTGAAGTTAATTAACAAGTCAAATCTAAGCACCAAAAACCATCTAACTTCCTACGGGTCCTAAGAATTCTGAAGTCGAAGTGGGGGGAGTGTTTCCATGGACTTTTTCATGGGTACTTTAGACCAAGTAAGGAGTGATGCCATTTAGGTGGTAATAGATAGACTCACTAAGTCTAATCACTTATCTAGGCCACTTTCTCTTTAGAGAGGTTGTCCAAGGTTTATCTTTAAGAGATTGTGAGGTTGCATGAAGTGTTAGTTAACATAAATTCGACTAGGGATCCTAGACTTACCTTTAGGGGGCATTTTGCGGGGAATTTTTTTTTCATGCCTAAGAATCATGATTCTTAGGAATAAATAAAATTTGGTTGGGAATTAAGAATATTTATACAAGTTTTCTGAGAATCAAAGAATCACGTGATATTTTTATCACTTGCTTTAATTATTTATCACAATAAATAGTCTAATAAGAGTAACTTGATATTTTTACTATAGTAAAAAATTAACTCAGAAAAGTTAGATTCCCGTCTCCGCCATGTGAAACTTTTTATGAGAAATCTAACTAAAAAAATTCTAACAAAATATTTTTTCTCGGGAATACTATTTTTCTAAATTAGACACCAAACCTAGAAAACCAAGATTCACTATATAAGATTTTCAAGAAATTAAAAATTTCTCTCATACCAAATGCCTCCTTAGATTTTGGAAAGCACTTCACCAAGGGTGTCAAGCTTATTTTAGCATAACTTACCATCCTTACTTATATGGTGAGAGTGAGGGGACTATCCAAACCTTAGAAGACATTCTTAGGGCTTGTGTTTTAGAAAAAAAAGAGAGTTAGGATAGGTACTTGCCTTAGGTAGTGTACTTGCATGAGGGTAGACAAGTAACTTTTTTTTTCCTTAAGTCTTCCTCTTGAGGATCTCTTTCTCTTGCGATATAGTACTCGACAGTCCGAAAGGGAGGGTGTACTTGCAAAAGACAATCCAACGCTCAAGTAAGGTCTTGGTCGAGACCAATAAATGAGAGTATTAAATGAGAATTAACAGTATCTTACCTCGAGATTCTTATAGCTATTTATACATAGCTTAGTGGACCTTGGATCCTTGAGCACTTGTGTCTTATTAACATGTTTAGGTAATATACCCTTGATCATCATTAAGGGATTAAGTTAACCTCTAATAATTGCCATCAGGATAATGCAAGTGATCTATTTAGCTAGGAAGAGTGCCTGAGTATTCGGCTGGACCAAATACCTGAGTACTTATAGGAAGGTCACCGTGGGTGACAAGGTGTCAAGAGTGCTCGACTATTCAGTTAGGCTGAATACCTAGGTACTTATGAGAGGGTCATCTTGGGTGACAAGATGACAAAAGTACTTGGGTATTCAGCTAGATTAAATACCTGAGTACTTATGGTGTGGGTGTGTAAAAACTAGTTCGATAAAAAAATGAACCGAATTGGTTTCAAACTGTTTTAACTGGTTCGATTTTATATCCAAATAGTCAAAATGATTTAGAAACTAGTTCAAAACCTAACTAGTTCTGAACTGAACTAGTTTTTAACCAGTTTTAAACTAGTTCTAAGTGTTGAACTAGTTTTTGAATTATTTATTTTAAATAAAAATATTTAAATAAAAACCAATTCGGTTGATCGAACTGATTTTGTAAAAACAATTTGGTTAACCAAATTGGTTTTATAAAATAATGCACTCATTTTTTCTTGAACTAGTTTAGGAAAAACCCCAATTTGATTTAGGTTTAGTTACAATCCGATTCAATCCAAACTAGTTTTTTTGAACACTCCTACTTATGGGAAGGTCATCTTGGATGTCAAGATGACAAGAGTACAAGGCAAGTATGCTTCGATGCCGTAGGGATATTTTTGGGTATTCATACTCGTAATGTATAGGTAGAGTTTGTTTACAATATTTTTCTCACTAGCAAAGGTGTGACAACATGTGAGATTTTATATAGTAAAAAATGTTGAACCCTCTTATGATGATTGTTCTTACTTATATATCACTTAATTTTTCAAATATCTCTTTCGGTTTATCAACTTTAATCACAAATAAATTTCAATAGCCTTTTAAGAGAAGTTATCAATAACTAAATAAACTTATATCACAATTTAAATTATTTATTGTAAACCTAAAATATAATTTTTATATATTAAAAATATCTATTTATTACAAATTCTAAAATTACAACTTTTAATTATGTAAAAACAAACATTTATGCCATACAATATAAAACCCACTAAAATATTAATTATTCGAAATTGTTGATTATTGATTGCAAAGGATTAATCAAAATATTCATGATTCATAATCAAAATATCCTTAAAATTCAGACATAACTCACAAGTTTAAATCCAATCCTAATCCCTTTCCTTTATTAAAAAAATTGTAAAAAAAAAGAGGAAGAAAATGACAAGAAGCATAGCACGCACATAGAGATAATAAAACAGCCCAAGAGGGTGGTGGAGGGGAAGGACAAACCAAACCAAACAAACAAAACAGCCACCGCCATACCAAGAAGAAGAAGAAGAAGAAAGTGGTTGAAGAGTTTGGTGGCAAACATGGCGATGCGCGACCTCGTTTCGGGCGCTGCGGCATGTGGCGACTCTTCTTCTTCTTCCTCCGCAAACCCTCTCGCTTCCCTCGCCAACGCCCTTATTGGCTCTTCCTCCAAAACTCCGGTAATTTCATTTATTCACTCATCACTAATTTCATTCATTCACTCATCAGTCACTAATTTCATTTTATTTGGTCTCAAAAACTATAACAGGAGAGGTTGAAGGAGATTCCCACATCCACTCCCACTGACCCTACATCCCAATTTTACTCCACAGCTCTTCCCGCCAATCAGCTTCCCGGCACCGAACTCGATAAGCCTCTATTGAATGCAAACTCTCAGGTTCGGTTTGGTTCGGTTCGGTTCGGTTCAGATTTTTGTGCCTGTGTTTGTTTTCGTGTGTGAGTGTGATTGATTGTTATGCTTATCAGTGAATGAATGATCTAAGTGATTGTTTTTTATGGAACCATAGGCTTCGGAGTTTTTGCATAGGTTCCGTGGCACCACCGGCCTTGAGGAGACGTGGGATGAGATACAGCGTGATGGGGCGGCTGCCCAAATGCGCCAACTGCCACCGGGGATTCAACAGCTGCCGTTGGATGGTAGGTGTTTGGATTGGTTTAGGGGTTGTTTGGTATTGAGAAATTGTTTTCTGTTTTCAAAAGTTTGTACTTTGTACAAGGAGTGTTAGCAACCTCTCTTATAGGTTAAAATTTAGTAAAAACCATAAAATCATGAGTGTGGTTCATTAAATAAAGAGTGTGGCCTACACAGTTTTGTGATTTTCAACAAATTTCAACCAACAGGAGAGAGTGGGTTGCCATTCCTCTTGTACGAGAATAAGTGAAAACAATTTTTTATCGTTTTCTTTTTTTACTTTTTGTCTTCCTTTTCCTGTATAAACTTTGGAAAACAAAAAATAAAAACAGAAAATATTTTATCAAACCAATCAACTCTTATTAGAAAACAATCGTGCTCTTTTGACTTGCCATGGTGGCTGTTATTTGTAGTGTTTTCTGTTTGTCCCTTTTGTGGGATTGAGTTGAATTGCTGTAATTAGTGGCATTTGTGCCGTGGGCTCAATTATGTTGTGTGGATGCTTCAAATAATGAACATAGAAGAAGAGGTGCGGAGTTGATGTTGTTATCTCTGCAGGGACACCGCAAAGAGTTCTATCGAGCTTTTTGCATTCGTTTCTTGATAGCAGCCGTGGTGGAGTGCCTTTTCATCCTGCTCCGCTACCGATGTTGGGTTTATCTGATGGTGATAAACAATGCATCCGTGACCGCAGCAGCATAATGGCTAGGCATCTCTTTGCGGATAAAGGCGAAGAATTTATTGATGCCCAAGTAAGGAATTTCATGGAAGCCTGCATATGGTTTCACTTAGTTTAGTTTATTGCATGCATATGAACATAGTGTTCTAAAATATGAATTGGTCATATTTGAGGGAAAAGAGTAACAGAAACAATTAAGTTGCTTGTATTAGAGATTTAAGTTCAATATTGTGATTACTGATTAGGTGTAAGGGTGTTCACCTAGGCTCTGGTGTGATTGCACAAGAGATTATTCCCGTGTAATCTTCCTTCATGTTTTGTTAAAATGATTTTAAAAATTCTCTTTTGGCTGCAAATTAAGCCTTGATTAGACAGCTTGGGAGTTGCTCCTGTACCATAGCTGTTTCTTCATGCAATTTTGCTGACCTTTTATTTTATTGAGTCAAAGGTCTATTAGCATCACTTCTCAAGTTATACCATCACCAAAATTTTACTCAGAAATTTGAGAAGCTCTTACTCTAGAGTATGCCAACCTTTCCTTTTATAAAGCATATGGAGAGATGATGTGTTCAATATACATGTGATCAATAATGATTTCTACCAGATATTTTGGTACATTGTCCTAAAATAAAATGTTGTCTTTGCCTATATTCTTTTTTCTTGATAGCTTGACTCTGAATTCTTCACGTGTAACTACTTTTCAGGTAAATGCGCTTCTATGCTCTCTAGATATTGACAGCAGTGTCCGTGGTAAGGGACCTATGCCTGAAAGATTCCGGGAGCTTGAGGATTACTGGAATGAGTCTCAAGGCAACCTGAGACTTGGTCCTCCTGCTCCAGACGGGTGGATTTCTGAATTTAGTCAACATAGGGAAAAATATGATAATCCTGATTCATGGGCTAACTCATTTGAGCAACAGTATGGTGCAAATGGTTGGGTGTCTGAATTTGAACATGTGAGAAGTCTTTACTTTTCTATTTCTCGCTATAATTTGAAGTTACTTACTCTTTTTTATATGCAAATTAATTTAGTATTGAGTCCATTAACGTGAAATTGAAATCCTTGAACTTTATTGAGAAGACTTGTTATTCTAAACTGACTGCTAAAGCAAACACTGTAGTATTACTCTCATATTTCTGTTTTGAAGTTGTGTAGACTCTGAATTTCGAATAATGTTAAACCTGCAATACCCATTTTTGGTCAATCCATGAAATCTCTGAAACAAGTTCATCATATAATTAGTCAGTGGAAATTGCTTCCTTAGCATCACTCCCATGTTCTAATTTTAGATTTTCCTGGACTATGATGTTGCTTCTATAGCCTTTTCTACCATTGTAGATTTTCCTGGAATAAAGTAGGTGTAGCGGAGATGAGGATGTTGCGGTGGATGTGTGGTAAGACTCGACAGGATAAAATTAGAAACGAAACTATTAGAGAGAGGGTTGGAGTAGCGCCTATTGTAGAGAAGATGGTGGAAAATAGACTTAGGTGGTTTGGGCATGTAGAGAGAAGACCGGTAGACTCTGTAGTGAGGAGAGTAGACCAGATGGAGAGAAGACAAACAATTCGAGGCAGAGGAAGACCCAAAAAGACTATAAGAGAGGTTATCAAAAAGGATCTCGAACTTAATGATTTGGATAGAAGTATGGTACTTGATAGAACATTATGGCGGAAGTTGATCCATGTAGCCGACCCCACCTAGTGGGATAAGGCGTTGTTGTTGTTGTAGGTCTATTCCTCTACAATTCAGTTTCACAGTCCCTGCTTTTTTTCTTTGTTGATGGGCTTTCCTTCCGTATAATTTTCTGAACTTTGATGCACTACCCTGTTTCTTCATTGGTCTTGATGTTGGCATCCATCACCTGTGTATAGCACACATTTCAGGAGGAAAGAGCCATTTGGGGAATGTCATCAGAATATCTGACTGTTTGATTTCTTTTCTGTTTTTAGATTATTTTAATTTCAATCTAAACATCCCAAATAAATAGAACCCAAATAAACAGGTCATGAAAGAACATATAACTCAAAATGGAGGGAGGCATCATTTCTTGTTTCATACAATGTATCTTTGATGCAATTCTTTCTATGCTGGTCTTGATGTTGGTATCAGTAGGCTTGGATTATACTGGTACTTGTAGATAATCAATGTACCTTGGTATTAACTATTATTTGTAATTCATTTTCTCTTTTTTTTTTTTTATAAAGATTATTTTCTCTTCCTATTTTTTTTTTTTGCAGTCCCAATTGTCGTCAGTAGATCAAATGCGAGGTATGAACATGCCAAACTTTGCTGCAATGGAGCAGACTCGTATGCTTGCAAACACGTTGGCCCAAAATGGTGACCCTAAATTTCAGGTTTCTCTGCTGTACATGACTTCTAAATTTCAATTTAACTAGCATGTAAATAATTCCATTCCAGTACTTCGAAACGAAATATCAAAATAGATAGAAGTTCATTAGTTTTTGACTTTTTGCTAACTTACTCACCCTTTCTTCTCTATGTTTTTTCTGTGTGTACTGTTTTGTTTGATAAATAAAATGTGAAATTTGGGAGAAATATTTGTACATTAATCCCTTAATCGATAATTGTTTACTCTTGCAAACTTAAGAATATGAGCAGTGAATCTTGTAAGTGAATATTGTGGATAGATATTGAATTTAGCTAAATTTTCTACTTGTATGAAGAATTTGACAACTTCGAGACGCATGGTTATTATGTTCCTTAGCCTGAATTTCATGTGCTCAAGACACAAATTTTAGGTCTTGCACAAATTCTATTTATGTTACATTAAAATGTATTTGATTTATCACTTATATTCATTTTATTCAGTAGTGGACTAGTGGTAGTACTAATATTTACAGGAGGGGAAAGTTCACTTGGTGCTTGTGAAAATAATATGATTCATGACATCACTCTAAGTCACTAACAAGTAGTCAAAGGAGTACCAACAAGTAGTCAAAGATTGCTGGTCTGCTTATCAGCCCATGGGGTGGGGGGGCTTTGCTTTAAAAAACAAGCTTAAGAACCTTAAACACAGGTTGAAAATGTGGAGTAAGGAGAATTCGGCAGACATATGTATTCAAATAAAGCACCTCCAACAGCATATGAATGAGTTGGAAAACTCTATGTCATCTCAGCCTTCGGAGCAACAAATCAAGCAGCTGAAGGAAGTTCAATCTAAGCTATGGGAGAAGGCTAATCTCCATGAATCCATCTTGAGACAGAAAGCTAGAAGTAGATGGGTTAAAGAAGGGGACAGCAACAACTTATATTTCCACAAGCTAATCAATTACAGTAGGAGGAGAAATGCTATCAGGGGTTTGCTGATTGACGGATCTTGGGTTGAAGACCCTCTCTTGGTCAAGACTGAGGTCTTACAGCACTTTCAAAATAGATTCCATGAACCCCAGCTTCAAAGACCTAACTTAGATGGAGTTCAGTTCAGTGTATTGACTGCTTTTCAAAGGGACAGAATGGTAGAACCTTTTACAGAAGAGGAAATCACTCGTGCTGTGTGGAGCTGTGGTAATGATAAAAGCTCAGGGCCTGATGGGTTTAACTTCAGACTTATTAAGCATTTCTGGCAGCAGCTCAAACCTGACTTCCTTAGGTTTTTTGATGAATTCTTTGTTAATGCCTCCTTCCCCAAAGGCAGCAATTCCTCCTTTATTGCTCTCATTCCTAAACTGAAAGATCCCCAAGCTATCAATGAATTCAGACCAATATCCCTCATAGGCTGCATTTATAAAATTATAGCCAAATTGCTGGCTAACAGGCTGAGAAAAGTCATGCCATGTCTTGTAGATGAAAGGCAGACAGCATTTACAAAAGGCAGACAATTGCTTCATGGAGTCTTGGTGGCTAATGAGGTGATTGAGGAGGCTCGAAGATCCAAGAAGTCTTGTATGGTCTTTAAGGTGGACTTTGAGAAGGCTTATGATTCTGTTTCTCGGCAGTTTCTCATATATATGTTGAAGAGAATGGGGCTCCATGAGAGATGGATTAGATGGATAAGGGCTTGTCTCACCTCAGCTTCCATCTCTATTCTTGTTAATGGTAGCCCTACTTCAGAGTTTAAGCCTCAAAGAGGGTTGAGACATGGAGACCCTTTGGCTCCACTACTCTTTGACTTAGTGGCTGAAGGACTGACAGGGCTAATGAGGGAAGCAGTATCTCAAAACTGCTTCAGAAGCTTCCTGGTGGGGAAGAACAAGGTTCCTGTGGATGTTCTGCAATATGCTGATGATACTGTATTCTTTGGAGAAGCTTCCATGGAGAATGTCAGAGCTGTGAAGGTCATTCTTAGAAGCTTTGAGATGGTCTCTGGATTGAGAATTAATTTCGCAAAGAGTCAGTTTGGTGCTATAGGTCAACCTGAGGAATGGTGCAATTCTGCTGCTGTCTACCCTAACTGTGCACTGTTACAGCTTCCTTTCTGTTACTTAGGAATTCCAATTGGTGTTAATCCAAGAAGAAGGGTGGTCTGGGATCCAATTATAAGCAAGTTTGAGGCTAAGCTGAGCAAATGGAGCCAGAGAAATGTCTCTATGGCTGGTAGAACCACTCTTATTAATGCTGTCTTAACAGCATTACCTCTGTTTTATCTGTCTTTTTTCAGGGTCCCCTCAGCTGTCATTAATAGGATCTCTGCCATCCAAAGGCAATTCCTTTGGGGAGGTAAACCAGAAGGGAGGAAGATTGCTTAGATATCTTGGAGTCTTTACTGCACTCCTAAAGATAAGGGAGGTCTGGGGATTAAAGACATTAAAACCCTTAATAAGGCCCTTCTATTCAAATGGAAATGGATGCTGTTCCATCAATCTGACCAACTCTGGAACAGGATTCTGGTTTCTAAATACAATGGTTGGAGGGGCTTGGGGCAGGGACCTCAAAAGCAATACTTTTCTACTTGGTGGGCTGACTTAAGGGTCATTGCTCAACACCAGAGTATGCTTGCTGCTGCTAACCAAATCTGCTGGAAGCTGGGTAGAGGTGACCAATTCCTCTTTTGGGAAGATCCTTGGGGTGATGAAGGAATCCCCCTCAATGATCAATTCCCTGAATTATTCAGAGTTTCTTCCCAAAGAGAACTCAGGGTGGCAGAGGTGGGATCTTGGTCTGAGAATGGTTGGGTTTGGAACATGTCTTGGAGAAGACATCTCTTTGATAATGAGCTGCAGTTAGCATCTAAATTCATTGATCAAATCCATGCAACTAGTCTAAACATCAACCTGAAGGACACCTGGATTTGGAGAGTTGAAGCTAATGGAGATTTCACAACTAAATCTACTTACCAAGTACTTCAATCTGAGCTGGACGATCAAGGTCAGTATGCGGGGTTCCAGCAACTTTGTAAGATAAAAATCCCTCCTAAGGCACTTTCTTTTGCCTGGAGGTTGCTATGGGATATACTTTCTACCAAGGATAACCTGGTCAAGAGACAAATTCAGGTTGAAAATGACCTCTGCCCTTTCTGCCATAGTCAACCTGAAACTGCATCCCATCTGTTTTTCAATTGTGATAAGATTATGCCTATGTGGTGGGAATTCTTATCTTGGGTCAAGGAAGACAAGGTTATCCACTGCAGGCCAATGGATAATTTCCTCCAACATCATTCTGCAGCAGTATCAAAGGTTTCTAACAGAAGATGGAAAATGTGGTGGTTAGCAGCTACAAACTCAATTTGGAGACTCAGGAATGATATGATATTCCATAATCAATCCTTTGACATCACCAAGTTGACAGATAGTACCTTATTCCTTTTATGGACTTGGCTGAGGGGTTGGGAAAAGGATTTCAAGACTCCTTTCCATTGCTGGTCTTCAGCAATGTCTATAGTCTTTAGCTAGTGTGTCCTCTTAGTAGGGTGATGATTGTGTAGGGTGGTTTATATTCCTGATATTACAGGACCTAATCTTTGTATCTTGTAGTACCTCTGGTACTGTATCTAATTAATATAAATTATCTTTGCTTTCCAAAAAAAAAACTCTAAGTCACTTAGGACAACATGAGTGTTAGGAATTACTATGTTAGCATTTACAGTAATTCCTCATTGATTATATAATGCCGGAGAATTATTCTTGAATTTTTTAAATTTGTTTGCAGGAGTAATTTGATGGGAATAGTATTCCATTGATATGCTGATTTTTGATGTTTAGGGCTGGAATGTAATGCTTGAGTTTTGAGATGGTATCTCAGCTATCACAAATTCTGACAGAGAATGGGGTTCTTGGTCTCCTTTTGTGTTAAAGCTAATGGTTGTCTGGGGTTTTCATTGTTGTTTTTCAAAGGGACTGGGTAGTGTTAAGTTGATACCTTGCATTTTTTTTTGTTATACTTTTCTGTGCTTTGGCTGCGTTAAGAATATGCTGTTCCTTTTTCTATAGATTATTCAATTATTTAAAAATAAAGAAAAGTGAGATGACAAGATTGAGGAGGGAAAAACTGTGAAAGATTGGTTTTACAGACCCTGTTTGTGCTATGCCATAAAGTTTATCAAAGGATATCGTTGAAAGCCATGTGTATGGAATAACAACTTTCTGTTGAATGTTGATGAGCTTGTTTTTTCTGTGCTATATTCATGTGCTTGTGTTAAGAAGAATATTTTATTCTCTTTGTTGCATTTCTTTCCTCCTTGCAATAAAAGAAAAAATCGATAACATGCTTTTGTGGTATGCAGAACTCAAAATTCCTTCAATTTGTATCAAAGATGAGCCGTGGTGAGTTGATTATTGATGACAATCAAGTTGAAGAGAATGCATTACCTGCATCTGGAGATTGGGCAACAGAATACAATCAGCAATATAATCATGGTCATGCATGGGCTGGAGAATTTTTAAATGATAAGGTATCTCCAATGAGCTTGGAATCATATTGTTTTGCTGGTGTTTTATATTATTGATTGGCTTATATTCAGTTATAAAACTAAGATTTATCAAGAAGTAGTTTTGGTTATGGTTAACCATATATTCAGTTATAAAACTAAGTGAAAACAGGGGAGCTTTCTGAAAAGGCACTGAATAATTGTGATATGAAACACTGATCTTAAACTCCAAAGTATTTATACTTATGTAATAACTGCTAAATGACACAGCTGCACTTTATTTTAGGTGCATTATAGAGTAAAAATGATTATTAGAAAAAAGAGAGGGAATGTTCAGGTCAAGGGGATATTAAAATACTCCTGAACAGAAGGAAGAAAATAATGGGAGCTTCATGCACTAGGCCACTCTTTTACTCATGCAAGTCAGTTGATTAATTTTGTCTTGATTTTATTTTAAATTTAAATACAAAGTAATGAAATCATGAAGGTGCACAGCAAATTATTTGACGCCCTTTTTCTCAAATTTTTGAATTCTGATTTGTGGATTCAAGGTTTATCATGGACCTGATCAGTGGGTGAATGAATTTACAAGTGAAGAACAGCAGCATGATGCAGTTGATGATCAGTGGGTTAATGAATTCTCAAAGTTGAATGTTAATGATTGGGCAGATGAATTTGGTCAGCAGTTTGGTGAAGGAGCCTTAGGGGATAATAGCACTTCTGATAGTTGGGCACAAGCGTATGATGAGTAAGTCAAACTTTCCTACAGACTGAATTGTGATTGTTTTTTTCCTACACATAGAACTATTTATCAGATAGATTGACAAAGAACACCATTTCCTTTTTAAGATAATGTCTTAACCACTCTTGATTCCCTTTTCCTAATGTTTTTATATTGAAGCAAGAGAATGCCACACCCGTCCTTGGAAATTCATATATGAAGCATATATTTTTCTTTGCCCTTAATCTTATTTTAAATTGACATGGCATTTAGATTTCAGACAATGTGAAAAGTTAAAGCTTGGAATCTAGGACAGCTGTTTCTATTCTATGCCTATACATACCGCATAGCAGGAGTGAAATAATGAGGATGAGATGAGAGTGATAAGACAGTTATTTGTTGTGTTGTATGGCAGTTATGTATGTGTTTAGTAACCATAGGACAGTTATATTTTTTTTTTGATCAGCAAAATATGATATGTATATAAATATAAGAGTACCAGGGGTACTATAATTACAAAGTTTTAAAGAAATCCTAGTGGATCCTCATGTCAAGTTACTTTCAGATTGATATGAACCACCCTATATAAAAGAATACATCATCAAAGCCCCATGGCTTGTGAGCCCTCCTAAAATACTGCCCCCACAGCTAATGAACCCTCCTAATCTGCTGAAAAACATATTGGTAAGTTGGTAGACCAATAGTTAAAGTGCATAGTGAAGTCTTTCTCTGATGCTCGAAGCCAAGACCAAAGTAAAAACAAAGCATCATCCATCAGCTTAGTAGCATTGAATGGTTCGTTCGAGAATAGGATCCTATTTCTGTGCTGCCACATTGACCACGTTAAGGCTACCCACCAGCACTTCCACCTATTGTTTCTTTTCCCTCCATTCATACCATTTTGTGCTGCAGAAAATGGTACCTAGGGATTATGGGGAATGCCCCAACTATTCCAGTCCACGCTAAGGATTCCCACCATAAGGCTAGAGATTTGGTGCAATTGAAAAAGAGATGGGCTGCATCCTCCTGCTGAATTCTGCAAAACGGGCATGTGCTGTCATTTATCTCTATTTGCCTCCTTCTCAAATTAGATTTAGTCGGCAATCGATCTTTGATGAGTCTCCAAGCAAAAATTGCAGCTTTGGATGGGATTTTTAATTTCCAAAGGTTCTGCAGTGCTTCATCCGGATTTGCTCCCACTGAACTTTCTTGTAACATGTTATATGCACTCCTTGTAGAATAGCAACCATTAGGCTCTGCTTCCCACTTCCAACAATCTGCTATATGTCGCTGGATTGTAATCTGAGAAATTTCTTCCAAAAAACCTGCAGCAGATGCGATTTCATTATCGAACAAAGACCTTCTCCAAGAGAGGTTCCATTCCCATGAGGAGTCATTGAAACTTCCCACCTGCTGAATGAGTTTATGCTGCTGAAGGGATATCCTATACAGCCTTGGGTATTTCATCTTTAGAGCCTCTCCGTGTCCAGCCCATGAGTCCTCCCAGAATTTGATTTTGTCCCCGCATCCCACCCTCCAAGTAGTGCCCTCTTGGAGGATAGAATTCATCTGTTGGTCATGTGTAACCTCCATTAAGTCTTTCCACCAACCTGACTCATTATTCCTTCTACTGCCTTCCACCAATGATCTCCATCCACCATACTTGGAATCCAGTATCTTGGACCATAACCTGTTACTTTGCTGAAGCATCTCCCACCTCCATTTTCCAAGTAGTGCCTTGTTGAAAGCCCTTATATCTTTTATACCGAGGCCCCCTCTATCCTTTGGAAGGCAAACTGTTTTCCAGTTCACCCATGGTATTTTTCGCTGCTCCGAGCCACCTCCCCATAAGAAATTACGTTGGATTCGGATCAGTTTCTCTGCTACTTTTGCGGGCAACCTGAAAAAAGAGAGAAAATAGATGGGCATGGAGGATAATGTGGAATGAATGAGGGTCACTCTCCCCCCAAAAGATAAGTGCCTTTGTTTCCATCTTGCTAATTTGCTCTCACACTTCCTAATAACCGGATCCCACAGCTGACCACGCCTTGGGTTTACCCCAACGGGAATGCCCAAATATGTGAACGGTAGCGACAAAATCCTGCAGTTCAAGAATTGAGCAGCTTCTCTAACCCACTGATCGGATTTGCCCACTGCACCAAAGTAGCTCTTTGCAAAATTTATCTTAAGACCAGAAACTAATTCAAATCCTCTTAATATTGTCTTTATAACCTTGACATTTTGCATGGTAGGCTCCCCAAAAAATACAGTATCGTCGGCATATTGAAGTATGCTAACTGGTATGCTGTCTTTGCCAACCAAGAATTCAGAGAAGAGCTTTTCATTTACTGCTTTTCTCATAATACCAGTTAGACCTTCCGCGACTATGTTGAAAAGCAAAGGTGCTAACGGGTCTCCCTGTCTCAGACCTCTGTAAGGAATAAATTCTGCAGTGGGGCTCCCATTTACAAGTACCGATACCGAGGCAGATTTGAGGCACGCTTGGATCCAGCAAATCCATTTCTTGCAGAACCCCATTCTGGACATCATATAGCTTAGAAAATCCCAGGATACCGCGTCATAAGCTCTCTCAAAATCCACTTTGAACATCAAACATGGCTTTTGCCCCTTTTTTGCTTCCTCCAACACTTCATTTGCAATAATAACACTATGTAGCAGCTGTCTGCCATCTATGAAGGCAGATTGTCTCTCATCAATGATGGTTGGCAAGACTTTCTTCAACCTACTTGATAAGAGCTTGGCCACAATCTTGTATGTGCATCCGATAAGCGAAATAGGTCTGAACTCATTGAGTGTTTGGGGACCAGGAACCTTAGGAAGTAAGGTGATGAAGGATGCATTGCTTCCCTTAGGGAAAATCCCACTTGCATGGAATTCATGAAGGAAGCGAATAATGTCAGTCTTTAACAGCGGCCAAAATTGCTTAATAAACTTAAAATTTAGGCCATCGGGGCCTGGACTTTTCTCACTTCCGCAATCCCAAACTGCCCTCCTTATTTCCTCCTCATAAAAATTACCCACCAACATCTGATTTTGCTGCTGGCCAATGTTACAGAAGGATATCCCATTCAGCTGTGGCCTGCACTGCATAGGTTCTGAAAATCTCTGCTGGAAAAACCTGTGCACCTCTTCTTTCACTTTTAATGGTTCATCAACCCATGAGCCGTCAATGAGCACCCCATTCACAGCGTTGTATCTGCGGTTAGAATTGAGCATCAAGTGGAAATAACTGGAGTTGCAATCTCCTTCTTTGATCCACTTAGACCTTGCTTTTTGCCTCATTAATGACTCGTGTGATTTGGCTGCTTCCCATAGCTGCTGCTGAATCATTTTCCTTTTCAGGTTTTCTTGAGTGGATAATACCCTGTCAGCAGTTTCGGATTCCAGTTTGCACAACTCCTCTTGTAGAATTTGAACCTTCTTGTAAGTGTCTCCGAACTGCTCCTTGTTCCATGTCTTCAGCCTCTCTTTAAGACTTTTAAACTTCTCTTTTAAGACGAAACCACCCCACCCCCTTATTTGTGTCTGTGACCAACATTCATTTACTGTCTGCACGAAGGACTTATCCTTGAGCCAACAGTCCAGGATTCGGAATGGTTTGGGACCCCAATCCACATTTTTGGAACTGAATAGAACAGGGCAGTGATCAGAAAAGTCCCTGTCCAGAGTAAATTGTGTGCTAGTTGGCCATTTTGTGAACCATTCAGTAGAAATAAAAGCTCTGTCCAACTTGCTTTTTGCGGTTTCGTTCGGCCTATACCACGAATATTTTCTTCCCGCACATGGTGGCTCCTCAACTTCCATATCCCCCAACCAGTCATTGAATTCTGTAATAAGTCTATCATCCGTCCCTTGCTGCGATACTCCCACTCTCTCAGATGGACTTCTAATGCTGTTGAAATCACCCACTAGGCACCATAATCCATTTGGGTTCAGACTTTTATGCAGTTTAAGAGATTCCCAGAGTTCCCTCTTATTCTGAATTTCGCATGGGGCATACAGATTAATTATGTGGACTCTTTGGGCTTCATTGATCCATACTCCATCCAACAAGATGAACCCCCTTCCTGATATCTTACTTTCCAATTTGAATCTTTTGTCATTCCATACACATAATAAACCACCTGCTGTATTTTCTGCAGGAAGCGCTTCCCAACACACGTCGTCATCTCCCCAAAGGCTTTGACACGTTTTTTTGTCAACTTGCTCCCTTTTCGTCTCCTGGAGACAGAGAAGGTCTACTTTATGCTTCCTCACCAGCCTCCGGATAGCGCTCCATTTGACTCCCCTCCCCAGCCCTCGTACATTGTAAGAGAGAATATTCATGAGGCCCCTAACCTATTACCCAACTTCTCTGCCTCTTTCAAATCTCTATCCTCCATATCGCCAAAACTTTTGATAAAACTGTGGTGATCCATGTCGCAGGTAATCCCCAGCTGCTTCGCCATGTTCCAGTGGTCCTCTGCCTCCATAAGAAACACTGTGGAGTCCACGTTGTCAGTTGGTAGAGCGTCTTTGACCATATGATCTGGAGGGGCGTCGAGATTTTCGCACAGGGGTTGAGGAGGGTGTATGTTAGTCTCATGATAATTGTCTAAAGCTACTTTGGGCTGTTGTTGAATATTGGTGTCATTGTCTCCAGCCTTTAGCTTCACAGTTTCGCTATTGTGGGCCTTTTTCTTTCTGCACCATCTACCTCTGGAGTACACCTTCCAACCCAGGGGGGATTCAGCCTTCAATTCAGTGGTGAATGTGTAGTGGTGGGGTGTATTTTCTGCATTAGTGCTAACCGGCAGGCCCACTTCTGTGAGCCCATTGTTGGCGTCACAAGATGCAGGGGGGGGAGTAGTGTTGGTAATTTCTATCAGCTGAAGGGGCTCAGGATTTTTAATTAAATCTTCTCTTGGGCTAGAAACGAAGGTTACGGCTTTTGATGGTGGGGTGTTATTATTAGGGCCCGAAATAACAGGCCCATATCCAACCACTCTATTAAAATACATTCGAGAGAACAGTGGAGCACTTTTAATGACTCAGTCTAAATACATTCGAGATCTGTTGCAGAAGACCAATATGCTAGAAGCAAAGCCCATTCTTCCCCCTTGCACTCCAACTTCAGGCTCTCCAAACATGGGTCTGATTTACGGCAAGATCCTTCTCTTTAGAGATCTGTTTTTGGAGCTCTGCAGTATGTTACAATCACTCATCCTGAACTCAGTTTTGCTTTTAACAAAGTATGTCAATTTATGGCCTCTCCTCTTGAATCCCATAGGACAGTTATATGATATGTTGTAGCAGTTATATGTGTATTTCTTAAATAGTATGTGACAGATTTCTGATTCATTTTGTGTTATATTGTTGAAGTTTGTTTGAAGTAGGAGACTCCATTGTTAGGGCTTAGGCCAGTGTTAGTGTAAACATAGTGTACCATTGGATTTTCATACTGAATCAGTGAGAACTGAATGTTGGTTGGACATTTTTCAAATATTTATATAGATGCTGCCATGCAATATTTGTCAAACTAACTGCTGGTTCCTATTGGTCCAATGTACATGTTCAAAATCAGGATAAAATAATATATATTTATTATTAGTAGGAAACTAGGATTTGTAGGAAAGTAGAACCGATTTTGAGGAAATAAAATACCCTCTCATTATTAGTATTTATTGTAATGATCATTATATAATGGAGCATCCGCTGTGTACTCTAACACACGGTTTTCAGTCCATTATACCTCTGTTTTCTCCTATTTTAACAGTACAAACTAAGTGATACATATGAAATATGAACAAAAGAATCTTTGGATCTTATTCAAAGATAAAGTGTTTTGATTGATCTAATTTGGTTGCTCAGAAGGATAATATACCTCCTAAATGTACTTCACTTTTTTTTAATCAATTAATTATTCTTTTACTAACATTAAAAAGTGGTTGTTCTTGTTCCTTTACTATTGTTTTTATTTTTTGTCCTTGTGCTTGGGTTATGCCCATATTTTTTCTCTTTAGACTTGAATATATTACATGCCATTGAGGAGATTATTCCCTTATTAATCAAAAATCTCTTTTGGGGGTTATATGAAGGTTCCTAAATGAGCAAGTGGCTGCCAAGCAGCAGTTAGACAGTTCAAGGGGTGTGTATGTCTTCTCAGATTTAAATCCTTATGTTGGCCATCCAAATCCGTTAAAAGAAGGTCAAGATCTATTCAGAAAAGGACTTTTAAGTGAAGCAGTTCTAGCATTGGAAGCTGAAGTCCTAAAAAACCCTGAGAATGCTGAAGGGTGGAGACTGCTTGGAATAGCACATGCAGAGAATGATGATGATCAACAGGTTAGGTTATGCCTTATTGATGATAAGCCCCCCTATTTGTGTAGTTTGCAATGACATTATTGTGTAGCTGCAATTTGCTGGAACCATACAAAATATTCTACTGAACAAACAATTCTATTTATCTATCTGTTTGTATTTGTATGTCAACGGTCTATGGCAGATATGGTATTTCTGTTCAATGAATTATGCTATTCGAATTTGTTTCTTTGCAGAAACCATCAAATGATGGTTCTGGATATATAGTATACAGTTTATGCTTCGAATTTCATTTGGAAAAAATTGGTTCACTGAATGGTATATTTGTATATGCCATTTCATATATACGAATAATAATATAAAATGGGTATTTTTATAACATAAGTGGTAAAGTGCATTTAGGTGTAATTAAATAGAAATCTTATTATTCTATGACCTATTTTTAACTGCTTTTCTGCCTCTAAGGCCTTGTTTTAATATAAATAAACTCGCTATCCAAATCCTCCATGTACATTTTATGCTGCCACTTCATGTAATTTTATATTGACTATTTGGTAAAAAACTGACACTTTCTTCTTCCTTGTCCCTTATTACTATATAGTCTAAGTGTCAGTACTTATCTCAATTTAACCATGTTTTGCATTGATCCATCCATTGCTATGTATTTTTGAATGTTTACTTTAGAATTTAACTGATCTAAAACTTCTTAAACTTACACAGGCTATTGCAGCAATGATGCGTGCACAAGAGGCTGACCCGACAAACCTGGAAGTGCTTCTTGCTCTTGGTGTTAGTCATACAAATGGTTAGTGATTGCTTTGATTCATTGCCTGGATGAAAGACATAAATGATAATAGCAAATTAGCTTAAAGATCATTTCTTACTTAAAGCCTTGATGCTAGCTTGAATTAATTTCATTTTATGTTCCTACCCATATTTTTGGAGTTTTTCTTTGATGAAAATTGTAGAGTTTGGAGAGCTCTTTAAAGAAACTAATATACTTTTACTTGCTTTACTTTGTGTTTACCTGATTTGGAAAGATTCTTATACTCCAGTTTGTATATGTCTTCTGTTTTGCTGAATTTGTAAAGCATTGATGCAAATGACTTGTAAACATTGTATTCCTAGATATAAAATATTGAGTTATCTACTAATATTTGCAGAACTGGAGCAAACAGCTGCTCTGAAGTATCTATATGGATGGTTGCGCCATCACCCAAAATATGGAACACTTGCCCCGCCTGAGATGGCTGATTCTTTGTACTATGCCGATGTAAGTGGATTGATTACTCATAGTGGGAATCGTGTAAAGAATTATTAAATATAGTGGGGACAGTAAAAACCTCATGCACAACACGTTATAATTTTTAATCGACATACAAATGTATTTGAAAAGCCTTGTGGAGAGGTGTGCTGTCTTAGCAGTTGTTTTGGGTCTTTTGTGTAGACAATAATCCTAGTTCTGTCTCCTAAACTTTGCTCAATTTTGGGATTGACAATCTCGTGCTAGCAGGAAGAAGCAAAAAAATTGGGTTGGCGTTTTGCGGGCTTTGTGGGTTATTTGCACCATTACCAGGCAGGGTGCTGCGACCAGTGCTGTCGTAGGACAGCCTTAGTCTCATCCCGTTTGTTGCCACCGATCTTTCAATAATCCTCCATCTGTGTTCTCTACCTTCTACCATAGGGAATTAGGCTTGCACTTGCACATTCACAACAGTGGCGGCACCTAACCTAACACTTATCAAAGAAGTTGATGGTTCCTAGGGTTTCAAGGGAATTGGGCCAAACATTTTTCTCTATTTTCTCTTTCTGGTTTGATTTGTTGGGCCCCAATTTGATGATGTGATCCCAACTTAGCTTCTTTTTTATTGTTGTTTTTTTTAATGTAAAAATAACAAAAATATAATAAACTATAGAATAACAGGAATAAAAAATATTATGGTATTAAAAATATAATAAACTATTTAAAGCATAATATATAGATTATAGAAAAAATATATCTGAATGTTGTGTGTTGTATATGTCCATACATGCATCTTATTTATAATCACATATTAGGGTACAACAAAATCAGTCATAAATTCGTAAGAATGAATCAAATCCCTAAATTTTAGTGATTGCATCCCTGGTTTCTGGTGACAGCTATTTCCATATTTAACATGTATTAAATATACTCTATCAGATTTCTAACAGAATCATAAAAGGAGATAAGAGAGATATTTTGAGAGAAAGAGAGAATCGATAATGAGAAGTGTAAAGTGATATTAAGCCCTGAACTCTGTAATTCAGTTTGGTATATATATGCTAGAATAGTTAGTTATAACAACTAACTAACTACTCAAGTAGTAAACTAACCCCTAACTGACTCACTTAACTGAGAGTGCAGTTGAATACTGCAACTCTCTGTACATTACTCGAATACACCCCCCCCCCCCCCCCTCAAACTCAAGGTGGTTGAGACTTCGAAGAAGCCTCAATAACATTGAGTTTGGCCCTTAGAAAAGTGAATCTAGTTGGAGAAAGGGGCTTGGTAAGGGCATCTGCCCATTGATCAGGAGCAGGAACATGTTGAACTATGAGCTGCTTGGTCAGCACTTTCTCCTGAACAAAGAAAACATCAATTTTCATGTGCTTTGTTCTGGCATGAAGAATTGGATTGTGGGCAATGGCAACAGAACTTTGGTTATCATAGAAGACAATAGGAGTGATGAAGGGGACTTGTAGTTCTGTCAATAATGTTTGAATCCAAGAGATTTCTGCAGTAGTTTGAGCTAGGCTGCGATATTCCGCCTCTATACTGGATCTAGCAACAACTTGCTGCTTGTGGGACCACCATGATATTGGATTGGGACCCAAGTAGATTGCTGTACCAGAAGTTGACCTTCTGTCATCAACATCAGATGCCCAATCTGCATCACATAGAGCTCTAATAGGATAGGACTGTCCCAAGGTAGCAGGCCTGAGATGAAGACCATGTAAAACCCTTTCAAATACCTTAAGATTCTCTTGACAGAAACCCAGTGAGATTCTAAGGGACTGGCCATAAATTGGCAAACCTTGTTAACAGAATAGCTGATCTCAGGTCTGGTGATGGTTAGATATTGAAGAGCACCAACCACTTACCTGTACAGAGTAGGGTCAGAAAAAATATCTGAGCCAATTTTTTTGAGTTTACAACTGGATGCCATAGGAGATGATATGGATTGAGCCTCAGCCATATTAGTTTTCTGCAACTGATCTCTGATATATTTGCTCTGAGTAAGTAAGAGAGATTTGTCCGATAGAGTTTTCCCCTCTATTCCAAGAAAATAATCCAGCAAACCAAGCTGTTTGAGGGAGAACTTAAATTAAGCTGAGAAGTGAGGTGCTGAATTAGAGAAACAAAACTTCCAGTAATTATTATATCATCCACATAGACAAGTAAACTGTGTGAGAATTAGTCTTGTAGATGAAGAGGGAAGGATCACATTTGCTTGCAACAAACCCAAACTGAACTAATGTTCACTGAAGTTTCTCAAACCACTGTCTAGGAGCCTGTTTAAGGCCATACCGAGCTCTGTTCAGTTTGCACACAAAGTAGAATTAGATTTCTGAAAATGGTTGAGACATATACAGTTTCATTGAGGAAACCATTCAGGAAAGCATTGTTGACATCTAACTGAGCAAGTGGTCACTGATTTGTGAGGGCTGAAGTTAGAATTAGCCTGATGGTGACAGGTTTCACCACAAGGGAGAAAGTCTCAGAAAAGTCAAAAGCAGCTACTTGATTGAAATTCTTTGCCACAAGCCTGGCTCTGTACTTGTTAATGGAGGCATCGACATTTTCCTTTACTTGAAATACCCATTTACAGCCAATTGGTTGTCTGTCTGGAGGTAGAGGAACTAGGTCCCAAGTATGATTTCTCATTGAAGCTTCATACTCCTGCCGCATGACTAAAAGCCAATTAGGATCTGTCAAAGCTTGTTTGACAGATTTTGGTTCACAATGAGCCTGCAGAAGTGTAGGATTGATTCTGGGTAAATGAATACCAGACTTAGATCTAGTTTGCATAGGATGGGTGTTTGGTGGTCTTTGAGGAGATGTGGGATTAATAGTTGAGGATGTGGCTTCTGAACTGATTGCTGGAACAGAAGCAACAGTAACAGGGAGAGACTGATCTGTGGGTTCAGTATTAGAGGACTGAACTGGACTAGATGCTGGAATAGGTGTGTCAGTGTCAGACTGAGCTGGCTGATGAGTAGAAGAAGACTGAGCAGAAACAGATTCAGACTGTACAACATCAGGATTTAAATGACCAGAAACAGAGGTATGAGTTTGAGTGGGTTGAGGGGAATTAGAAGTAGGATGTGAGGGATTTGGAGACTGAATAATAGGAATGGAGGAAGAAGTGGACCGACTGAGAGAAGGGGAAGTCTCAAATAAGTCAGCATAGGGAAACTTGGATTCATTGAAAATGACATCCTTAGAGATATAAATTCTGCCTGAAGGGACATACATTTATACCTTTTGTGAGAGGTAGAATAACCCAAGAAAAGACACGCATTAGATCGAACGTCTAACTTGTGATTGTTGTAGGGTCTAAGCAAGGGAAAACAAGCACATCCAAAGGTTTTGAGAAAGGTATATTCTGGAAGCTTTTGGAACAGCATATGATAGGGTACTGAAAAATCTAGTGATGCTGTAGGTAGCCTATTTATAAGATAAATGGCTGTGCAAAAGGCAAAATCCCAAAATTTAAGTGGTAAGGAAACATGATGCAGTAATGTAAGACCAAGTTCTACAACATGTCTGTGTTCTCTTTCAACAACTCCATTTTGGTGATGGGTGTAAGTACAAATTAGCCTGTGTTGAATTCCACAGCTGGATAAAAAGGGTGCCAATGGCCTAAACTCCCCTCCCCAATCAGTTTGAAGGCTTTTAATATTATAATTAAACTGTAATTCTGCCATAGCCTTAAACTTTTGAAAAAACTTGAAGGTTTCAGCTTTACTTTTGAGGAGATAAATCCAAGTGAAACGAGAAAAAGCATAAAAAAGTTATATAATTGAGAAATCAATTAGTTGAAGGGACATGAGAGGGTCCCCGTAGATCACTATAGACTAATTCAAGAGGTGAAGTATAGACAGATTCAGAAGAAGAAGGAAGTCTGTGAGACTTTCCTACTGCACAAGCTGAACAGAAATCAATCAAAACTCTTATTAGAAGTAGGTATTTTACAATTTTGCAAGACTAATTGCAGTGCATGATGATTGGGATGACCAAGTCTATCATGCCAAAGAGAGGTGATCCTATTACATGGATTTACAATGGGCTTGTCAGGCTTATTACATGGATTAACAGAGGGTTTTTCAGAACTAGAAATACAAGGAAAACTATAAGAAGCAGAAACTGGATGTTGGAGAAGCTGTAGAGACCATCAGGACCAACATTACCTTTAAGTTAGACTTCATTGGTAACCTGCGATTTTACAGCACAATAATTAGAGTGAAATTCAAAGAAAACACCTTTGTCCCTTGCAAATTGATTAACATTAATAAGATTTTTAGTAATGTTAGGAACATGTAAGAGATGTTTAAGAGACAAAGAGATTTTGGTATTGAAAGGAGAAATAAAGGAGGAAGAGCTAGAGGCAGTGATTGGGAAACCTTGACCATTTCCAATGAAGATTTGGTCAGGTCCTTCAAAAGGTTCAAGCTGTTGAATATTTTGAGATTCTCCAGTCACATGAAATGAAGCTCCTGAATCAGGAATCCAATTAATAGTGGTAGAGGTTGAGGCTGACTGAGAAGGAACATTAGTCAACATAGCACTAGGATTTGATTGAGTGTTGGGGCTAGCAGATTTGTAATTGCTGTTGATCCAAACATTGGATGGGCGATTATCACTATTTTGCTACCCAGAATTAGGGTTACTTTGAGACTGAAATCCATAGCTTTGAGATATAGGATCATGAAGCACAAGAGATGAGTTCGGTTGATAATTCGCATCAAACCGATAATGACTAAGCGCTACAATGTGGCCGTACTTAAAACATATCTAGCACTGAAAATTAGTGAAGCAACCACCGCCACCACCACTGGCGCCACCGTGCCAGCCACCACTGCAGTTGAAACAGCCACCAAAACCACTGCCATGGCTAGATCCGCCACGGAAATTATAGAAACTCCTAGGTTCCTGTTGCACAAAGGACTTGTTTGGCACTGTTTGAGCTTGCGTGTAGTTTATTGAGGGAGATTCAGAGAGAGATTGTTTGAACTTTGTTCAAACGAGCTTCATGAGCGAAGATAAGCACTTCAACCTGGGCGATAGGTAGAGGTTCAAATTTGCTCTCAATAATCGCAATGATTGAGTGAAGAGACCTTCTAGAATGGAATCAATATGCTCCTGAAGCATAATCGGACTTCCAACGGAAGCAAGAGAATCAGAAGTCGCTATGATCTGTGGCAAATACTCACGCATCGACTTGCCTCCAAGAGTTGTAGCTTGAAGCTGTGTTCGAAGCTGATGTGCAGTGGCTTGCATTTGCTTATGGAAATAATCGTGAATCCGCTCCCAAACTTTGTATGAGTGAGCACATCTTAGCACTTGAGAGACAATTTACGTTGAAAGTGTTGATTGAAGCCATGTGAGGAAGACCTGATCCTGTTGTTCCCCAGCTTCATACGCAGGATTTTCAATGCCTGGTTCACGATCTTCTTTGGAGAGAAAGCGTAACGGAATTTGAGGATTTGCTACAAATTGCTGAAGGCGATGAGATTTGATAACTGGCTCAACTTGTTGACGCCAGAGAACGAAAGTTGAATCATCAAGTTTGTGTGAAATCAAGTTAGGAAAAGAGGAAGAGGTAAGAAACACGTTCTGTTGTGATGCCATAGAAGATCTCACCAAGCTCTGGATACCATATCAGATTTCTAACAGAATCATAAAAGGAGATAAGAGAGATATTTTAAGAGAAAGAGAAAATCGATAAAGAGAAGTGTAAAATGATATTAAGCCACTGAACTCTGTAATTCAGTTTGGTATATAGGCTAGAATAACAACTAACTAACTAATCAAATAATAAACTAACCCCTAACTGACTCACTTAACGGAGAGTGCAGTTAAATACTGCAACTCTCTGTACATTACTCTAATACTATCTAACAATTCAAAAGGGTTATTTTTCTTTCTGCAGGTAGCTAGGTTATTCAATGATGCAGCTGAACTCTCACCTGATGATGCAGATGTCCACATAGTTCTAGGGGTCATGTACAACTTATCCAGAGAATATGACAAAGCCATTGCATCTTTTGAAAGAGCACTGAAACTTAAGCCACAGGATTACTCTCTATGGAACAAGCTGGGTGCAACACAAGCAAACAGTGTTCAAAGTGCTGATGCAATAATGGCTTATCAACAGGTAATTATGTCATTCAAATGTAACTTAATGTATCAAGATTTTGGGAAATCAAATGTGTGATCATGAGGGGGACATTTATGGAACTATTAAGTTAGGGAGTTTGTCATGTCTCTTTTCAAAATCTGGTTCATGTGTTTCAGAATTCTGGTTATTTTTTCTAACACTTGTCATAAGTAACTATTTATGATATTAAGCTTATTTTAGGGCATAATGTATATCACTAGTTCTTATTTATTTTCATGTACAGATGTTTCCAACTGTAATTGTATGAGCAAGTATTATATATTTCCTATGCTAAGTAACAAAAAAATGAAAAAAATTGTAGCAACCTATGAAGAAGACAGTCAAATGCTCTAGTTCATTCTGCCTAAATTAACTGCCTTTTCCATCATTGTATTGTAAAGTCATGTTTTTGGAGGAAACAAACAAATCTATTTTTTAATTAAATCTATTCTCTCTCAGATGGAATTCACCTTTTGTTTAAAACAATAATCATTGCAGGCGCTGGATTTAAAGCCTAATTATGTCCGTGCTTGGGCAAATATGGGCATCAGTTATGCAAACCAGGTCAGTTCCCTGCTGGGCTTTTATCTTATTTGTATCGTACATATCAAGTTGGATGTAGAATCATCAATCATTCCTGTCACATTTCGGTTTTACTATGTTTGTGGTATCTGCTACTGCAAGTGTTAAACTGTAATATGCGTTTGGCAGCTACATCAGTAGAAATATTCAACTTTCATCTGATTTTTGGTTCTTGATTTCAATGTTTGCTCCAAAGCAAGAGGCAGTACATTATAGCATGGGTGGGAGTACATTAGGATATCCATCTATGCAATGCATTGGAGCTTATTAGGTGTGATTCTTTTTGGTGTGGTATAATAACACTTTGCAAGTATTTTGGACAAGTTTAGCTTAGGCTGCAGTTGTGTGCCTTGAGAATGACACGTACCTTTTATGTGTTTGGGTGTAAAGAGGAAGGAAATGGAAAAGGAGGAAGATAGGATGAAAATACCAAATTATCACTGTTTGACAAGAGAAATAATAAATAAGTTTTTTGATAGGGTCCATACACAACAAAATTTCCCAAAGAAGAGGTGCTTTCTATTCTCTAACAGATGTGGAAGATGGAGGAATGAAAATGATAGAGTTATCTAAAGATACCAATTTTATCCCCTTGATTTTTCACCTTCCTATTTTTATTGACTTTCCTAAATTTGCTACTTTTTCACAACTTTTATGTCGCTGCTATTCTTCTAATGCCAACTAGTAATCTCAAAATTGAGAGCGCTAAAAAGTTGTAGAGAAAAATTAAATTTTAATACATATGTAAGTTTGAATTCTAAAACCCAACGAATAATTTATTGATAAGGTGAAATTTTGTTAAATTAGTGATCTGTGTAGTGAGGGCGAGCCCTGGTGCAGCGGTAAAGTTGTGCCTTGGTGACTTATTGGTCATGGGTTCGAATCCGGAAACAGCCTCTTTGCATATGCAAGGGTAAGGCTGCGTACAACATCCCTCCCCCATACCTTCGCATAGCGAAGAGCCTCTGGGCAATGGGGTACGAAGTTTTTTTTTTTTTTAGTGATCTGTGTAGTGAAGTTGTCAGAGTCATAATTTTTGAAATTAGAATAAGCAGAATTCGTTTCTACTTGATCCGACTTCTTGTTGTTTAACTTCACCAATCCTTTTTGAAATTTCTTGTTGTTTAACAATTAAAAAGACTTCTTTTAAAAAAATTAAAAAATCAATCTTGCTTCTTAAATTATGCATGTTTATAGTTTGAATAGGCAATTAATAATTTGTGAATTTTAGTACAGGTAGGGTATCCTAATGATTAGATGAATGATGCTGTTTTTTTGTTTCTGAAATGACTATTGTTGACCTCTGAAACATGGGGAGTACCATCACACTCTCATACACGCCCCATGAAACACACTCTTTTCAATTGGTCAAAATTTATTGAAAACTACAAAATTAGGAGAGAGAAATATTAAATAGAATGTGAGATCCACAAAATTGTGTTATTTTCAATAAATATCAACCAATAGGATAGAGTGTGTTCAAAAGAGTGTTTTAGAGAGTGTGTTCCTAGCATTTCTCCTGAAAACATTGATATCTTCATTTGAATTTAGTATTGGTGCTTTTACACTAATCTGGTATTGATTTTAGAGTAAGAACTCAATTTGGTTCTCTAAAATTACAAGTGTCGTTGATTTGATTCTCCAATAATAAATATTTTAAAATAGTGCTTCAATACCAAATGTTGACCTCCAATTAGGCCTTAGTGCTATTTTTTGACATGAAACACTGAAGGATCGTTTTGATATACTTGTCAAAACAGGTGTTTACTCGTAATTTTATACGTTGTATCTTAACTGTGTTATGTTAATACTAATTTACTATGCCATTGACATTTCCTACAGGGTATGTATGACGAGTCCGTTCGTTATTATGTTCGAGCACTTGCCATGAATCCAAAAGCAGAGAATGCATGGCAATATTTGAGAATTTCGTTGAGGTATGATATTAGAATATATTTTAACAGAGAAAAGCAGATCAGGATTTGACTGAGGCAAATGGGAGAGTGAAAATTCAAATTAATTGTTATTTTATATTTGCGAGACCTAACCTTCTTTCTCGTCCTGTTCTCCAGCTGTGCTTCTAGGAATGACATGTTGGAAGCTTGTGATAGTCGTAATTTGGACCTTCTCCAGAAGGAGTTTCCACTACAGTAAGGGTGCGTTTTAGTGAACAGCTTAAAAGTGCTTAGTGAATAAGTACTTATCATATAAGCACTAATGTATAAGTTATTTTTATAACTGAAGGGGATATAGGGTTAACTTCTTTTCATATAAACTGTGAGCAATTTTTATAAGTTATCCCAGTAAGTTAATTGAAATAAGATGAAAATAGCTTATGGACACATCATAGGCTAATTTTATAGGTTCTGTCACACACTTGTAAAAGTGCTTGTCATAAGTTCAAATAAGCTATTGATAAGCATTTTCAAACGCATATGAAATTTTGACTTTTTCTGAGTTGACGAATTACAGGAGGGTCACTTCCACTGAGGAGGTGGTTACTTGAACATGAATCCTAATTTTCCTTAAAAACTTTTGGATGAGTAAATGACACATTTTCTGCCATTAAAGCTTGCAGTAGATGCCTGCTTCTATAGAAATTTCTTGGAGAACTAAAAGGCCGATCAAGTGATTAAGCCTGCTGGTGAATACGAGGCATTATTCTATCAATCTTGGAACATATGGTGTATATCATGAAGTACATCAACCTACACTGGTTTTAGGCACTGTTACAGACTCCATTTCTTGATGTTACAAAAGCTATTTATCATAGAACAGCTGCAGTAGTAAAGTTAAGGGATTGTGGCTTTCCATTATAAAGTTGAGTTTATTGTGTATGTACATATATATACAAGTATACAAGATTAGTCGCATATCATGTATCTAATTTGCTATATTATTACTTGATAATATATTATCCTATAACTTAATCACTATCCTACTTTTCAGCCTTAGTTCATTTTGTTTTTTGTGGGAACCTTGGTTCATTGTATCTTAGGAAATTAAGATAATTTAATTAACCATTTTTGTGAATTGTACTCTATTAATTATCTCTTATGTATTGCGTCATTTAATTGAGTGTGCATTTAGCACTCTAGAATAATTAAGCATTTGGATAAACTTTTCCATCATTACTTCTGCAACAACTAAAAGTCTTATATACACATCAGCAAACCATGTAATGTGGTGAAAGATATGACAGCTGATATGTAACCATATTATTTCACAAATGAGGATTTATATATTACTAGATTAATCAAAATTAGATATACTTTTTTTTTGTTAAAATTTAAAAAAAATTGAGATGAGATTATATTAAACTAACAAATGGAAAAATGTTGTTGTATGATTGAGAAAGGACATTTCTTTAAATGGACTTGTGTATATTGAGAGCCATGTTGCTAGGGGTACCTAGCAACATTGATGGTGTATCCAATAATTTTTCAAAAATCTGAAAATATCCCTGAATGTGTTTTTTTTATAAAAACCTGGTTTATTTGTTTTTTGGTTACATTGTTGCTTTCTTTGTTTCTCCGTGGTTGTGTTGTGCGGTATTTGGAGCTTTGAGAGAGTTTGGGGTGTGGTGAAGTTAGAAAGCTCTGTTTTGTTGTGTTATTTGTCGACTAAGGTACATTTTTTTATAGCTTTTGTGTGTATGGTTGTTTATTTTGTGAGTTAATTTGTTTTATGGTTTTTTATTTTTATAGATTATTTTGTATGTTATATTGGTTAATTGTATTTGTAATGTATGTCAAACATATAAAATACATAAGATATTATTATATTAGTTGGTTGAAGTGTTGATTTTTTTGTTTAGGTTGAAGTATTTTTTGGTGATACGAACTATGTAGTTATAATTTTGAAATTAGGTAATTAAAAGTTGAATTTGGTTGTTGTTAAATTATTGATGTAGATGTAGATAAAATATTTGTATTAGGTTGTTCAATGTTGAATTAGTCGATGTTCATAGTTTGTCAATTTATTTAGGTTGTTGTATTGTTTAAATTATTTAGTTGAATGTTGAATTAGGTGATAGTTATAGTTTGAATTAAGATGGATGAAGATCAATGGGCATATTACAATACGATGTCTGAAGAAGTTGATATGAATTTTGAAGATGAACAACATTTTGGTGTGAATGAAGGACATGCCGATTGTTCAGACACTTTTAATACTTCTCAGGTAATCATGTTGATCAGTTTCAATCGTTGGTTTAACGTATGATTTGTGTAAAAAGTAATATCTCGGGGTTGTGTTGTAGGTCTTTGCAACCCGAGACGACGTTTTGCAGTGGGCTCGAACGGTTGTCCATGAAAATGGTTTTGTTGCAGTAATTATGAGGTCTGATACATATATTGGTAGTAGAGGAAGAACTTAATTTGTGTTAATTGGGTGTGAAAGGAGCGGTGAGTACAAGAGTAGGAAGAAATAATTTGTTTGAAGAGACACTGGCACTAGGAAATGTGGTTGTCCCTTCAAGATTCATGGGAAACCAGTGCATAGAGGAGAAGGTTGGATGGTGAAGTTGATCTGTGGGATTCACAACCACGAATTGGCGAAGACCTTAGTTGGACATTCATATGCTGGGAGATTGACAAATGATGAGAAGAATATCATTGCTGACATGACAAAGTCGAATGTGAAACCAAAAAACATCCTGCTAACGTTGAAGGAGCACAACGCTAATAGTTGCACCATAATCAAACAAATCTAGAATGCAAGAAGTGCATATCGTTCTTCAATCAGAGGAGATAACACTGAAATGCAACACCTAATGAGGCTTCTTGAACGTGATCAATACATTCATTGGCATAGATTGAAGGATGAAGTTGTGGTGCATGATTTGTTTTGGTGTCACCCAGATGCAGTTAAGTTATGTAATGCGTGTCATCTTGTTTTTTTGATAGACAATACCTACAAAATAAATAGGTATAGACTCCCATTGCTTGACTTTGTGGGGGTGACACCAACAGAGATGATTTTCTTTGCTGGGTTTGCATACCTGGAGGGTGAGTGTGTGAACAATCTTGTATGGGCATTGGAACGGTTTCGAGGCCTGTTTTTAAGAAACGATCGCCTCCCTATTGTTATTGTCACAGATAGAGACCTAGCCCTCATGAATGCACTGGAAATTGTGTTTCCGGAGAGTACACACTTGTTGTGCAGGTTTCACATAGACAAGAATGTGAAGGCAAAGTGCAAATCGCTAATTGGTCAAAAAAATGCCTGGGACTATGTAATGGATAGCTGGGGTACTCTGGTAGATTGTCCTTCGGAACAGCAGTTCCCTGAGCACCTTCAAAGGTTTCAAGTAGCGTGTTCCTCGTGGCCAATGTTTGTTGACTATGTATGTGAGACATGGATTGTCCCACACAAGGAGAAATTTATCACGGCCTGGACGAATAAGGTGATGCACCTAGGCAACACAACAACAAATAGGTATTTACATGTTTTATTATTTTTGTCAATTTTCTTTAAATGATTGTTAGGAACATGATTGTTATTAATTTGTCTTGTCTGTTGTGTGTTTTAAATGTAGGGTTGAATTTGCTCATTGGACTCTGAAAAGGGTATTACATAATAGCGTTGGAGACCTCTGTAGTGTTTAGGATGTAATGAACAACATGATCACGCTGCAACACATTGAAATTAGAGCATCATTCGAAACAAGTACGCATGTCGTTGGACATGTTTTTTAAAAAATCTTATACAAGAGGCTTTTGGAAATGATTTTAAGGTACACTTTAAATGAAATTTCGTATGAGTTTGAGCGTGTACGTCATTTCAGAGACAATCCATCTTCTTGTGGTTGTGTCTTGAGAACCACGCTAGGTCTTCCTTGTGCATGTGAGCTACAAAGGTATGATGGTGGCAGCATTCCACTCGATGCAGTCCATATGTACTGGAGGAGACTTAGTTTTTTAGACCAGGGACTTTGTGAGGCTGAAGTAAGCATCAAGGAAGAGATGGATAGAATATATAAAAGGTTTGAGGAACTTGATGTCTGGGGCAAAGTTACTTTCAAGAGTAAACTTTGAGAATTTGCATTTCCCGATGAGAACTCCATGTGTCCTCCTCCGTCGAAGGTTAACACCAAAGGTGCACCGAAGAAATTGATCAAGAGAAGCCAAAGATCGACAAAGCATGATCCGTCATATTGGGAGTATGTTGATGCTTATCATTCAGTTCAAAACAGCAACACTTCAGTCAGACGCAGTGCATCATATTCTGAACCACCAAAGCTAGCAAGGATGATCCTGATGTTGGATCAATTTGCGCCATTTATGCAGGGTTTCATTGAGGACGTTGTTGATGTGAAAGCGGATGGTAACTGTGGATATCGGTCAGTTGCAACTTTGTTAGATATGGGAGAAGAATCTTGGGCCGTGATTCGCAACGAATTGATTAAAGAACTTGGCAAATGGTCGCAAGACTACATAAAGCTCCTTGGTGGCACGAAGAGATTTGAACAGCTGAGGTTGTCCCTACATGTGGATGGGTTATCCAAGGTATGTTGTTTATGCTTCTTTTTTTTTTATAAATAATGTTTACATGAGTGACACATGTATGTTTTTTGGGATTTGGATTAGTGTGGACAAATGGATGGATATAACGGAGATGAGATATGTCATCGCGTCAAGATATAATGTAATCCTTGTATCGTTGTCACGATAATAAAGCTTCACATTTTTTCCTCTCAAAAGTCAACCACCACCCGATACTTCTACGCACCGCATGATATGCGTTGGTCATGTGTTTGGAAGTCATTTTGTTCAGGTCCATTGAAAATTCGTTTACTCAAATATTTTCAATTAGTCAATAAGTTGGGTTGTTCGTTTAACTTATTATTGTTATTTCACTTACAACAGGTTTATCTCATTTGTCCCTTACCGCCTATGGTGTTGTTGTGGTCAAGCAATTCATATCCTCAGGCAAAACAGTGGCCAACTGCATACGTAGGTAGAATGCAACACTACTTAAGCCTAATGACAATTAAAACAATGCACGTAGACCTAAGCAAACAGTGAAGTTGTAACATTTATGTATCTGTATTTACAATTGGATTTGTGTTGATGTAACATGTTAGTATTGAAATACTAATGAATTGTTGCGTGAACAAATCGATCAGCTGGTCTATTTAAAAGCAGTTACGTGGTTGTCATTGATTGATGTGACACGACACTGAAGGACGTGACACGACATTGCTTTACTTGTAAACTTAAAAACAAAAAATGGTCACGAGTCTGTTAAAAGTGAAGCCACGCACCTGCATGCCATGTATATAAATAAGACATGGCCAGGTCCATCTTACTCAACATCAAGCGGTATTCACATTCAGTAAAAAAAAACATTCGACAAACAATGGCATTCTTAGGAGAAACTTCCTCCCAGACGATCGTCAATTCAAGGTTGGCCTTCATTTTTCCAAATGGAACCGTCATTCACAACGAGTGTGGGGTTTATTTTCAAAGTTCTACTCCAGTGCCCATGCGAGTACCAAACATGTGTGATTTTTCAACTCTTAAAAGCATAATACACAACACCCTTCAGCTAAACGACAATTAAGTTGTGGATGAAATTCATTACCGGTGACCACTGGAAGATACAGGTAACAAAATTCACTTCCAATGTATGCAATTGAAAGATGACATGGATGTGAACACAATGTTAATTTGTAATGATCGATTTTCATGTGTTGGACCGACTGAGTTGTTATGCACCATTGATAGAACACCAGATGAAATTTTAAACTTGAACGCACTATGACCCCTACTCATGATGCGGTTTTGTATTACAACGGAAGGTGGAACATGCCACGCCAAAACAACTTTCTAGGTTACACGTTCATAGGAAAAAATCCCCAAAAATTTGATATTCCAAAAGGATGTACCATAGATGAACTGAAGGATTTGATCAAGCAAGTAGTATCTAAAGGGAATCCTCCTCATGGGATTCATGAATCCCAACTGTTAAGGCGTTTGTTTTTTCGAGAACCTGCTCATTTGGAGTATTCTGACAAAGTTTTAAAATTTAAAGTTATTGAGATGAAATCTGATGACGACATGCTGAAGGTGTTGGTAGAGTCCAATTACTGGAAACAATTTGTGCCAATAGAAATTTTGGCTCTCTTTAGTAAACCGGTTATGGAAAATGAGGACGAGGTGGTTACGTCGTTGCAGGATTGAATGCTAGTTATATTTTGTGGTGTTTCATGCAAATTATATTTGTGTCCATCACGTTCAACTGAATGTAATGTGTTAGTGTGTAAACAAGTCTTTGTCGATTTGTTATGTGTATTATATATGAAAAACGGATGCTTAATGTCGTTGGTACTAATTTATTGTTTTTTTAACTTTTATGAATAAATTTGTATAATTACTTCATTTTAAAAAAAAATAACTAATAATTTTGACGCTTTTATTTTTTTTGAGTTCCTTGACGTGCACACATGAGAAATAGCGCCCATTAAAACTTTAAATACAATAAAAATATAAATCCTAATCTATGCGGCGTCTTTGTCGCGGCCTAAGATTTCCATATGCGGCGTCACCTCTAACTCTCCTCATGTAACGAGCCATGATGGCATATAAGTCAGTGCCTTCAATGACCATCCTGAGGTTGATGACCCGCTCCAAATCCTCAGCAATCGCTCCTAAATCCTCAGCCATCCCTTGACATCCTTGGTAGTCAACCTGTCACAGTCAAAATAACAAAGTCAGTATCACATTTTTAAAAAATTTAAATTATGAAAAAGTACACAATTTTTGCTTACCACTGAATACGTAGGGAGATCGGATGCAATTGAAACCTCCGGGATAGGTGGCTTGACGAACTCCTCATCATGTGGGGTAGGCGGATGTCTCAGCTCAGCATTGTCCTCGGTCGGCGTGACGAACGGGTGCAAAATCCAAAAAAACCAATCCATGTAATCTGGTGCCACCTGGACAGGAACTGCACAGATCTCCCCCGCAGGTACTAGATGGTCTGAAAAGTGCAGCCACTGACCGTCTATATCAGCATCTGTCAACGAATCACGAATTGGCGGCGGAGGGACGGTCTGAATGTACCTGAATTGTCGAACAACCCGCTCTGGTCGAACGTAGACGACAATCTGACCCCATCTGAGCTGGCCCGTGTACGCCGAGATCAAGTCAAAGCCCTTAACTCCTCGGTGCTCAGCATAGGGCATCCAGAACACGTTAGTCACGGTCAGGGCTTTTATACGTGCCCGGTATTGGGCTCTCTTGATCCTCGTCATATGAGCCTTACTCGTAAGCCACCTGGAGGCACGTGGGCTTGCCTCAGCATAAGCATCATCAATGATGCACTGATGCACCGTCAGAAAGTGCTCGTATATCCAGCACTACAAACACAAAGTCAACATCAATAAAAAAACATGGATTGAATGCTAGTTCAATTTAAATTATAAGTAACAATGCTTACCTGAAGTAGTGTAATGTAACCCGCCATCTGCCGTGTAGGGGTCTGCGACGCCTCATTCAGATGCTCTTACAAGTGGACCAATGCAGCCGTTCCCCAAAAGAATCCCCCTGCTTGGGCCAGGTCCCTGAAAGCTTACAGGTGCACGACATGAACGTTGCACTCTTGTTAGCGAAAAAAGTGTAATCGACCAAGTGGAGGAGATACATGCGGGCTGCTACAACTCACTGTCTGGCCCGGCACCTGCTCTGATACACGTCCCGAAGCCAAGACAACCAAACATGAGGCCCACCAGCCTGATGGGTCTCAGCTGTAGCCTTCTCAGGGGTGACCTCAAGCAGCTCTGTCAAAAGCCCCACCGCATCAAAAGTAACCAGTGGCTCGAAGGCATGCAGTGCGCCAGTGATGGGAAGGTGTAGGAGTGACAAAACATCATCCAGAGTGATTGTCAACTCTCATGCTGGCAGGTGGAAGGTGTTGGTCTCCCTATGCCACCTCTCGACGAAGGCGGATATAAGTCCAGGATCAGTGGACTCAATCCGGTGGCTGCAATCATGCCTTCCATCTCAGGCGCTAGTCTCCCAAATTTATCTACTTTTCTACCATGGGAGACAAACTTCAGATTAGGTCGTTCCTAAATTGAATAACAGTTTATAATAATGTCTATATCAAAAACAATCCAACTATAAATAATTATCATGTAATTACTCAACGTCGAAATATACGTACCTCTCCACTCTAGATGCTGTGTGCGACGTGCTCAGCAAAACCAGTCAAAACTGATGGGTCGCGTGGCCCACAAGGGAATCCCTCATCAGTAGGAGGTGAACCCAAGCTACCATCACTAGCCACTTCCTCTGCATCCGCAGCATCAACGGCTCCTGTCATCTCCGGAGTAGCGTCAGACACATGGGGAACATCCTCATTCAACTGAGGCACATCCTCAGGTGTCTGAGTAACATCCTCAGTCACATGAACCCATTGCCTATGTACTGAAGCAGTAGGCCTACGATGCCGAGAAACTTCAGGCTGATGCGCATCCTGACTCATGTCTCTACCTCTACTAGTTCCTAAGGCACGACCTAAACCTCGTGTTCTAACCATGATCTAAAATCATGAAGAACATTTAGTGTATGCTTGTGTGAGAATTGGCAAAATCAATTTTGAATGAAACTGATTTTAGTTAAAATTGAGCTTGAAGTGAAGTGATTTATGTTGGGATGTTTTCCTTATAAAAGCAAGTTAATAGCAAAATTCAGTTTTTTTTTTCTAATACAAAAGTTACTTGTTCTTTCAATTCAAATATGTGAACATCTAACTAAAATGATGTTAGCTGGTATTTAAATGTGATTTTGAATTATTCAACGGGAATCTTAATCTTAATTCTTGATTCTTAATCTCAAATATGTGAACATCTAACTAAAATCATTCTCAACCAAGTAGAGTCACACAAGTGGGGAGATTGTCAACTACATGGCAGTTGATGTTCAGGACAAATTGATATAATTGGTAACAAAGCTTTGTCTTTACTAATTTCTGCGTGTGTCTATTCTTTTTCTTGTTTGGTTAAGTATTTTGAAGATAGGAGAAAGAATTTAGGAGAAAGAATTCTCCTTCTCCTTCTCCCCCAAGGATTTGTCCTTTCATAGCTCATTTATCTTTTCTATATCAACCAACTACTATCCTCATTTATCTTTCAAAGATTTAATTCAATTAGTTAAATAAGGTAGTTAATTGTGAAATGGAAGTGGCCTCTGCTTAAAAAAGGATAGGCATTGTGGGCTAAAATACTAATACCTAAATATGGTCCCGTAAGGGATATGGGAACAATCTTAGGCTCAACATTTATTTCCAAATGATGGTGGCGTGATGTGAAGATAATGTAAACATATAGTTTTTGTCCTAATAAAATTTATATATTCAAAATCATTTGTGTCTCAGTTACATTCTTTGGAGACAAGTCTTGCAGGTGATTTGAGAAGGGAACAAATGTCAAACATTTCGATTAAGCAACTACAAGCTGAAATTGAATAATTAAATCGTTTGGTATTTCTTTCATCAAGCTTCTAGACCAACTTAGAAGGTGATATATTGTTTCTTACCAACACAGTGACTATGAGGGAACATGTACTTATATTTTCGTAATTTTCAAAATGGTGACAGACATAGGTGACAGACAAAGGCCATTGTAGTTTATATTTAGTTCAGAAAGTCATTCATAGCTTTAAGTTCTTATTTATTTACTACTTGTTAATATGGTTGGAACTAATGATTTTGGAGAATGGAGGGTTTAGATTCATGAAACTACTATTCTTTCACCTTTGCAATTAAACTCAGTGTTGTTGTTGTTTAAATAGGTTTGGTCAAGATGCTGTGGCATAATTAACAAAAGTCATTCAGAGACAAGGTCTTGACATATTATTTAGTCTTGTCTTATTTCCCTTGGGTTGAGTCTTTACTCTTAACAAAGGTTACATATTATTTGACATGAATGATAGATTAAATGTTGAAGCTTCTTTGATATATGATATGACTCTAGGTGGGGCTCTTGTTAAGGATGAGTCTGCCTCTTGCTTTCACTATAGGTCACAAAAAGTATTTGTGTCTAGGCCTAAAACTTGATGCTACACAAATGTTCATAACAGGTTGTCATAGCCATCATAGTGGAAAATTAAGGGGGAGTTTTGTTCATTGCTCCTCAACCACTCGCATGTGGAGTAGGCTTCTTAGTTGTTGATGAATAAGGGGGAGCTTTGTTCATCTGCTTAGCCACCTCACCTTAGGTTCATTAGTGAAAAAATAGCCTTATAGACACTCTTTTTGTTAACTTTGGAATGAAAATTGAGATTAGGTATTGGTTAGGATTTCACAGCTTAGGTTCATTAGTCAACAAATAGCCTTACACAATATCTAGACATAAAGCATGTAAATCATATATCAAAGGCATCAATTTGTCATTTCTCATATACATATACAAATTGAAATAGCAAATAAATAAATAAAAAACTAATAATATCAATAAAATGATGGTTCAGTCATAATTTAAACAAAAAAAACCAATATACAATAAAAAAGAGGGCTGCGGAAGAAGGTTCTTCCGCGGGTACACGGAAGACAGTTCTTCCGTGGATGACAAATCGGGCCTGCGGAAGAACATTCTTCTGCGGGATATATTGCCTGCCTGCGGAAGAAGGTTCTTCTGCGAGTGAAAGACGTTTCGTTTTTAACGTGCGGAAGAAGGTTCTTCCACTGGATCACGCGGAAGAAACTTCTTCCGCGGATATCCGCGGAAGAAACATCTTCTGCTAGACACAAATGAAGCGTCTTTCATGCGCGAAAGAAGCTTACGGCCACACGGAAGAACTTTGTCTTCAACCTCGTGCAAAAAATTCCTCACAAATGTCGTCTAACCTAAGGCCAGCCTACGCTATTCAAAGAGAAATGAGGTTAGAACACTAACCTAGATAGCGGAAGGCAACGAAAAAGCTTTGTGGAGGGTGCCAATGGAGGAATGGAGGAACCGCCGGAGGAGAAGAAAGGAATTGCGCGGAGGAGGAAAATTTTGAAATGCTGGGTGCACTAAAGAATGTTTTTTTTTATTAATAGCTTTTTCTATTTTTTTTAATGAAGGGCATCTTTGGTACTTCAGGTAATTGCTGGGTGCACCTAGCAACACCCTTGAGAGATTGGTCTATTGACTGTATATTGAGATATTGGTCTACAATTCTTGACTGTCCTAGGCCCCAAAAAATATATGAAATAAATCTTATCTTTATTTTAATCTTATCATTATCCATGCCTAATGCAGATACATCTTAATTACAAAAGATCTAATAACGAATTATCACTCAAAGGGCAAAATTAGTTATATTATTATTTTATGAATAAATTTATAAAATTAAAAGTAGATAGTTAATATCTATTAATTATTGGTTTCAAGTAGAAATGACAAACAAACCCATATTCATGGGTATCGTCCCGTATCTGTCTTGACTTTGATGGAAAATTTTCACTTTGAAAGGTGCAAGTGCTGGTATGGGTAATACAAGTTTTTTTTGAAGAGGACGGTATGGATATGTACTCACCCGTTCCCATACCAATAATATAATTACTAAATTACTCTTAATTTATATTAGACATATTACATAATTACTTTTATTAAACTTCCATACTTACTAATCATTGTTTATTTTTTTAAGATTGAAACTAAAACTCTAAGGTAAACATAAGTCTAAGGGATTATGATCTCTTTCTCAAGTCTCATGTTTTTGGATAGTTTTATGGTGATAGAAATATGATTTTCATAGGAAAATTTTTAGAGATAGGATTTTATATTGGGTTATGACTAGTTGACCATCTAAACTTGACTCGTTGAATAAATAACATATTTACTTGTTTTCCATTTTTTTAAGAATTATTTTTTTGTTTTTTTAGCAAAAAATTATTTATTTAAAATTATTGGGCAAGGACAGGTATGGGGTGGGTATACTCAATCGCCAATGAGGACGAGGATAAAAAAAAATTCATACCCGCTGGGAACGGGGACGAGGATAGGTTTGGTGAAGGAGAGATAAGGTTAGAGAATCACATACTTATCTCCGTACCGTCGTGTTTCCATGTCTGATTTCAAATTTGAGTCTTGATATACAACTATGCTAAAAACTTGATCATTTAGACATTTTTTAATCTTATAGTGGGTGATGTGAACCTGAGTAGGAGCGGATCGTTTGATACAGGCTACGAAGGTTTGGATGACGCCACTTCCGGTGAAGGAAGATAAGTCAGGGTAGACGCCACTTCCAGTGAAGGAAGATAAGTCTGGGTAGACGCCACTTCCAGTGAAGGAAGATAAGTCAGGGTAGACGCCACTTCCGGTGAAGGAAGATAAGTCTGGGTAGACGCCACAAGGATTACCTTGATAAGTCTGATAATTGGTTCAACAAGGAACCCAGAGAGAAACTCTCACCAAATTTTATCAAAATGCCAAAAGTTTCTTTTATTGAAAACAAAAACAAATACTTATAGTGTATCTGAAGAAAAGATAAAAATAGACATGGGCCTTCTAAACAGTTTGGGCCAAAATTACAATAAAAATAAATTATAACTAAAAACTTATTTAACTTGGGCCTTCAAGTTAGTTTGGGTCTTCAACAACAATTAGTAGTCTTGGTAGTGCCTCTGCCTCTGGGCCTTCATCTTTCTCCACTTGGGCCTTCAATCATCATCAATGGCAGCTATACAAATGACCAGCCTTGTCTCTATGACGTGTTGGGCTTGTTTAAGTCTGCCTCTGGTCATGGGACCTTCAAGTGCTTCATGGTCCTTGCCCTTGGTTATGTCCTCATCACTCCCTCCTTCTTGAAAAGGATTTGTCCTCAAATCCAAGGCTCCTCCATCTGCATCAAAAAGAGATAGATCAGACACATTGAAAGTGGCACTTACATTATACTCACTAGGCAAGTCAATCTTGTAGGCATTGTCGTTGATCTTCTCCAACACTTGGAATGGTCCGTCTCCTCTAGGTTGAAGCTTGGACTTCCTGTGTTTTGGGAACCTCTCCTTCCTCAGGTGTACCCAAACCCAATCACCTGGTTCAAGCACGACTTTCTTTCTGCTTTTGTTGGCTTGCCTTGCATAGCTCGCATTTTTCTTTTCAATTTGAACCTTCACTTGCTCATGCAACTTCTTCACATACTCAGCTTTAGCCTGTGCATCCTTATGCTTAAACATAGCAATGTTAGGCATAGGCAACAAATCAAGAGGAGTCAAAGGATTAAATCCATACACTATCTCAAATGGTGAACAATTAGTTGTGCTATGGACAGCCCGATTATAAGCAAACTCAACATGAGGCAAACAGGCTTCCCAAGATTTAAGATTTTTCTTTAAAACAGTCCTAAGCAGTGTGCCTAAAGTCCTATTGACTACCTCAGTTTGACCATCAGTTTGTGGGTGACAAGTAGTAGAAAACAACAATTTAGTACCAATCTTACCCCACAAGGTCCTCCAAAAGTGACTAAGGAATTTTGCATCCCTATCACTGACAATGCTCCTCGGTAATCCATGAAGCCGCACTATTTCTTTGAAAAACAAATCAGCCACATGACAAGCGTCATCCACTTTCTTGCAAGGGATGAAGTGTGCCATCTTAGAAAACCTGTCAACAACAACAAACACAGAATCCTTTCCATTCTTGGTTTTGGGCAGCCCCAAAACAAAGTCCATAGATATGTCAGTCCAAGGATATTCAGGAACAGGCAAAGGAGTATACAGTCCATGAGGTTTAACCTTAGATTTAGCTTGTTTACACACAATGCAATGACCACAAAACTTATGCACATCACGCCTCATATGAGGCCAAAAGAAATGCTCTTGCAGAATTTCCAGGGTCTTTTGAACCCCAAAGTGTCCCATCAACCCCCCCTCATGTGATTCACTCACAAGCAACTCTCTAATGGAACACTTAGGCACACACAATTTATTTGCTTTAAACAAGAATCCATTATGCCTATAGTAACCATTTTCAGAAAACTTTTCACATGCAACAAAAATTTCAGCAAAGTCCACATCATGCACATACATGTCTTTCAAAGACTCGAGACCAAACAGTTTAGTTTCAAGCATAGCAAGTAAAGCATGTCTCCTAGACAGTGCATCAGCCACTACATTCCCTTTCCCCTTTTTATGTTTGATGACATATGGAAATTGCTCTAAAAACTCTACCCACTTAGCATGCCTCTTATTAAGCTTTCCTTGGCCTTTTAAGTATTTTAAGGACTCGTGATCACTATGGATGACAAACTCTTTGGGTAATAGGTAATGCTGCCAAGTTTGTAAAGCCCTAACCAAAGCATACAATTCCTTATCATAAGTTGAATAGTTAAGGGCAGCGGCTCCTAACTTTTCACTAAAATAAGCTATCGGATGTCCCTCTTGCAATAAAACAGCCCCAATGCCCACATTTGACGCATCACACTCAATTTCAAATGATTTTGCAAAATTAGGCATAGCAAGAATGGGTGCATTAGTTAACCTATGTTTGAGGGCAGCAAAGGCCTCTTCTTGTTTCTTACCCCATTTGAAACCCACATTCTTCTTAACAACTTCAGTTAGAGGAGCAGCCAATGTACTAAAATCCTTAACAAATCTCCTATAGAAACTTGCTAAACCATGAAATCCCCTCACCTCACTCAGGGTCTTAGGTGTTGGCCATTCTTGGATGGCCTTAACCTTTTCCACATCCACCCGTACTCCCTCAGCACTAACAACAAAACCCAGAAACACCACATGATCAGTACAAAAGGAGCACTTTTCTAGGTTGGCATACAATTTTTCTTTCCTAAGCACACTTAAAACAGATTGCAAATGTTGAACATGCAAATCAAGACTAGTGCTATAGATAAGAATATCATCAAAGTACACCACCACAAATTTCCCAATAAAGTCCCTTAAAACATGGTTCATCAATCTCATGAAAGTACTAGGTGCATTAGTCAAACCAAATCTACTTTGCTCGAGCTTAATCAGTTATGGAGGATACATGTGGTTTATATCAAAACAAAGAAGAATTCATATGACTTTATAAGAAAATTAATTTTAAAAATACTTTCATTTGATTGTGAAGATTGGAATGTATACAATGACAGTAAAGTGAAATTAAATGTGGTTTAATGTTTGTACTCAAAATTGGAAAAATTTCATTTCAATCTTGTCATGTTGTCTTACATGAATACATGCAAATGTCAATATAGAATTAAACACAAATTAATCAAAGTTGTATAGTTTGTTTAACACCATGATATCTCTCAACCAATAGTAAGAGCCTAATTCCTTTCAAGACAGAATTCACTAAAGTGAGTTTTACATCTCCCAACAACTTAGAAGTGTAATGTTATAAATGTAGTATTATATTGAAAATTTTTATTAGGAAGTAAACATAAAATTAGAGTATTTATTAGGAATTATAAATATATTTTATTCATAAACATTATTTTTATATCATGTTAGTTACTTTTTTTATTGAATATCATGAGAATTACTGTCATTTTTTAAATACAGAATATAATTAATTACAGTAATATGATAAAATATTATAGTTATTGACTACAATTTTTTTTACCAAAATTAATAAATATGACTTTTGACATTCACACACTATAATTGAAAGTATAAGCACCTTGATAATATTTGACCAAAAATATCGGCATCAAAACACATTTTTCTAAATTAAAACTTTATTATTTTTACTATTGTTTACCAAATTGGTTTATAAAACATTTTACAATAAAAAATTATATATTATTAATTATTACATTCGTTTAATATAACATATTATTACATTAATTATTATTTATTAAACATAGTGTCACTTTTTGGTACATAAAAAAAAATTAAATTTATCAAATTAAATAACTTTGAACTATTTTTTAAAATTCTGATTGGCATCCACTTTTTAAGAATTTGAATTTTATTCTATGGATATATTGGATTGAAAATATGTAAGTATTTATTGGATGTGAGTCCAACAAGAGTTATTCAATTTAAATATGATTTAAATAACTTTTAGGTTCATGGTAATTTTTGTCTTTGTTTTGGATCTTTGATATATTAAAAAGTTTGTTTGTTTCAGTTCTTCATCGTTAGTTAAATAATGACATGTCCATTAAAAATTTGTGGTGACCCAAAAACTAACATTATTTATTTAGAAATTTAAATTTCAAGTTTTATTTTCATTATTGCATTCTTTTTTGTTTTAATCTTATAAATTATGTTTGTTTTGTGTTTTTTTTGTGGTTTACATAGCGCTTTGAACAATAAAAAAATCATTATCTAAGTTGCTTAAAGGACATAAAACAAAATAAATATAATTTGAAAATACTAAAATCAATTTTTTTTGCAAGGATAAAAGAAAAAAATACTAAATTACAAGAACTAAAAATATATCTAAAATTTTCTTTTTCTTTGTTTTCCTAATCTGACCTCCAAACTTAAATACCGTAATATGACATGTTCAACTTTTCACTCTTTCCCTCAACCTCTTTCACTGAGTGCCTCACCATCAACTTCACTACAACACCACCCTAGCCAACTATAGCCCAGATCCGCCACCCAACACCAACCACAAACCCTTGCAACCCCACAAACCCATCAAGCACCATAGTCTCACTTCAACATGACCAAGTCTTGACTCTACCTTATGTCATCCATAGTTATAAGCAACCCATATGCGATGAATTTGATTTCTCTGTTGTCCCTTCCCATGTTGTTCTTGTGTCGTTCCATAAAAATAACACTCCATGACTGCTATATTAATATTTAATGATAACATTTAATTTTAAAAATCATCAAAACTGTATAATTTTAAAGGGGCAGCATAAGAGAAGACAGATAAATCTTGATATCGTGCATTTTATATCCGGTTTCAGATCTCGAGCTTGATCTCATTCTCAATCTGATTTGACGCTTGAGAGGATGACAAATGGTCTTCTCCTTGATCATGAGGCCGCTCTATGGCATTGCTCACCGTGTGTGTGTGGTGAATGCCTTGATCTTGTTTTAAGATTCAAAACCCATTGCGACGCTCATCATGCCCAAATTTGGTTTTAAAATTCGTAGCCCTGGGTGGTGCTCACCATGCTAGATCTGTTTTTAATTCGAAACGCCAGAACTGTATGTTGTTTTGGTTTCTTTGTTTTTTTTTTTTTTGCTTTTACTCTTTGGTTGAATCTTTTTATGTTTGTGTTTTGTTGATATGAATTGATGCTTGTCGGGTCACAAATCTGGTTTCAGATCTCGATCTCGATCTCAATCTGATTCGATGCTTGAGAGGATGACAAATGGTGTTCTCCTTGATCATGAGGCCGCTCTATGGCATTGCTCACCGTGTGCGTGTGGCGAATGCCTTGATATGGTTTTAAGATTCAAAACCCATAGCGGCGCTCATCATGCCCAAATTTGATTTTAAGATTCATAGCCCTCTCGGTGGTGCTCACCATGCTAGATCAATTTTTAATTCGAAACGCCAGAACTGTATGTTGTTTTGGTTTCTTTGTTTGCTTTTACTCTTTGGTTGAATTTTTTTATGTTTGTGTTTTGTTGATATGAATTAATGATTGTCGGGTCACAAATCTGGGTGAATGAAGGCTTAAATGTTTGTATTGAATGTTGGCTTTTATAATAAATATGTTAAAAAAATATCTATCCTAATTTTTTATAAGTTGACACTGTAAATTTTTTTAAAAAAAAAACTGAAATGAAACTCACATTTAATTTGTATACATTAAATAAAAAGGATGTGAATATTAATGGTTGTTTTTCTTTGGAGGACAATTCAAACGGTAGATGCTAGAAATAGAATAAATTTAAGTTTTTTTTTATTGATAATTGTTTAATTGAGAAAAGTTCTTTCAAATAAAATATTTAATGATAGAAATAATAAATACCTTCTATATTTTAATTATTAAATTTATTGATTTTATTTACTAAAATAATAAATACCCTTGGTGGTGCTCACCATGTCTAATCTGGTTTTAATTCGAAACGCCAGAATTGTACATTGTTTTGGTTTTTTTTTTTTTTCCCTTTTACTCTTTGGTCGAATCTTTTTTTATATTTGTGTTTTGTTGATATGAACGGGCTTAATTGATGTTGTATTGAATGTTTGGCTCTAAAATTGAAACTACGAGAACTTAATTTGTTGATTTTTAGAATAAATATATTAAAAACTATACTTATCTTGATTTTTTTATAAGTTGATAGTGTAATTTTTTTTTTAAAAAAAACTGAAATTAAACTCACATTTTATTTGTATACATTGAATAAAGGACGTGTTGAGTATCGTTAAAGGTCTGTTAAGTCAACCATTTCACAAATTCAGGTAATCTACCTTAACTTAACGTTAAGATTATATACTTATATTTTTCTAATTCTAATTAATTATTGTAAAAATAAGTTGTGCCAAGGATATTTTGAGTAGCCATTTTTCTGTTGGGGAGATTTCCGCCCATCAAAATATATATGTAGGAGAGGTATGAAAAACTCAAGGAAAAAGAATATGGGGAGATATAGACGCACATTGTGAAGATATTGATTGCAGAGGATGTGAATCTTATATTGGAATATGATTGTGCGCTCTTTTAGGCTCTTTCGATAACCTTTTCTATCGTCAGTGCCTGGTACACACTAAAACATTATCCTTTTAACATTCTGTCAATTGTCATGGTTTCCAATATGATATCAAATATTTTGTGTCTATCTATGCTTTTATAATTTTCCTGAGCAGATCTTTGACTGTCCATTGCAAGGAATTTCTCAACCTTTAATATATCCTGTAAGGAACAGTTATTTGTAATTCTTTTCAACATAATCCATGTTCCCAACTACACCATTACGTCAATTTGACGATTTACTTCATAGAGTGAAAAACAAGTTTAATTGGAACCTTATGGCGACAAGAAACAATTGAGTAATCAGTGTTAACTTTTCATGTTTGGGCCAGGGAAGAATTTGGAACTTCTACTTGTATTTAGTAATATATCTTTTTTTTTTTTTTTTTACTTCTAGTACTTTATTCAAAATATTTTTACTGTCCGCATGATTAGTATGAAATAACAAATTACGACACCTCTATGATAAGTGATTTGTTATTTGAATAATTTCTTCGAACATATAAGAAATGCTTTCCAATTTATTTTAGGTGATTATGCTTATGAATATACTTAAAAAGGCTACATACGAATCATTCACGTTTATGATATATTTGATGGAAACAATGGGCAAGGTTGTGATTTTGTGCCCATTTCATTTCTTGCACTCAAGGGTTGTCATGATTTTGTCAAAACAAGTCAGCTCAAGGGTATTTTAAGAGTAAAAGAATTAAACTAGTAGAAGAGGGGTCAACATTGCCTCCTGATGTGACTCAAAATTCCTGTAATAAGATGAAGAGAGTCTCAATTAATATAGGGTCTGAAATTGGCAATTATAGTGCGAAACTATTTAAATTGAGAATATTTTATTGGAAACCTCCCGGCAGAGTTTTATATTTAAAGGGAGTAAACTCTTTGAAAAAACATAGGTATATAGGTTCTTACACTTAAAAAGACTTGGACAATTTTAACTAATTAGGTTGTTACTATTTTCTTAACTCTTACATTTCGCAGCACGATACAAAAATTATAGAACAAAACGGTTGCAACCTAATTATTGTTGTTGGGTAATCAACACTCTCACAAATAAAAATATTCATTCCCATAAAGGATCATGAGAACACAACAAAGATTATATCATAGGAAAAATAATAAATAATAACAAACACAATAATTTAATGTGGTTCGATACTTTTTGTCTACATTTACGAAACCGATTCAAAGTATTTTACTATCACAAAAATGATTACAAGATTATAACTCATCTTAAATAGTGTATCATTTTACAAATTCGAGTATTCCACTCAATGGTTACAAGAAATGATAACACTCACACAAAAATACTTTTCTCTCAACAAAGTGACTTTGTTTCACAATCTCTCTTCTCACACACTCTCTCCTCATGTGTTGTGTTTTTCCACTAATTCTCTTCTCTATTTATAGTGAAGAGTGCCACAAACTATAATAAATAAGTTCTCTTGAAAGTTGAAACAAAAACAAATTCCAATGCATCTATTCAACTAAGGTTCATATAGTAAAATGCAATCTTTCACTTTGCATTTAAGCCACCTAAACCTTAGTGATAAAAAATTCAATTCCCAATATGCATGCACCTTATCTTTTGGCTTGAAACTCTACAATTCTCCCCCTCAAGCCAAAAGGGAAATATCATTCAATCAATTTGAAAGTGAAAAAATTCCCTCTCCAATGGAAGTATCTCCCAACACTTCCACAATATTAGAAAACTTCACTTTCTTCTTTACTTTGCTATCATGGTTCCTCTTCAAGGCTTGACCATCCAAATAGCAAAGGTTACCTTTATTTTTCTGTTCTCGCAACACCAAGTGTTTTCCCTTGTACACTTTGCATCCCTACTTTGAACCAACATATTTATACCATTGTGATGTCATCTCCCCCATAGAAATCATATTGACAACAACAGAAGGTACAAACCTCATATTTGAGAAAGTTCAAATAACACCATCATGAAGCTTCATCCTCACGCTCCCTATGCCTTCAACCTTCATTTTTTCACCATTCCTTAACTTGATATGACCGAATTCTCCATCGGTTTTCAAAGTGTCAAACATCTCTCGATTTCTGCAATTGTGCTTTGAGGCAGCATAATCCATCACCCATTTTGTTTTAGCAACCTCATTATTTGTTGCCAAAAAAACATCATCTTCATCTTCAACATTTTTTACTACATTAGCTTGGGAGTTGGTCCCATCTTTGTTCATATCTCTTAATTTTTTCAAGTCCTCCTTCATTTGTTTGCACCTCACTTGCACATGATTATTCTCACCGCAATAGTAACATTGTATGTTACTCATATCTCGTTGCGGATGTGATTGCGATTTTGATCTTCCTCTTGGCCCATCATGTCTTCTTAAATGATTCCTCCCTCGCTCATACTCCATCATAACTATTGCATTGTGTTCATCATCAACATTTTCAGTTCTCATCATTCTCTCATTTTCTCTAAGATAGGCGATCACCTCATCCAAATTCAAAGTTGATCTTCCCACAAGTAACGTTTGAACTAAAGCTTTGAAGGACCTTGGTAGTAAGGCCAACAACAACAACGCCTACTCCTCATCAGAGAGTTTATCATTTGCATTCAACAATTGACTTACTAACTGATTGAACTTGTTGATGTGGTCATGGAGATCTCCTCCCATCTCTATTTTGAGTTGATACAACTCCATCTTCAAACAGAGGTGATTGGTTAGCGACTTTGATGCATAAATATTCTCGAGCTTCTCCCACAAGGCCTTCGGTGTTGTCTCCTTCAACACGTTGTGTTTTATCTCAGGAGCAAGGGCTAACCGAATCGTGCTCATAACCCTCCTTTGGATCTTAGTCCATTCGGTTTCATTAATAGAAGCCAACCTTTCATCTTCTAATGCCTGATCAAGACCTTGCTGCATGAATAGGTCTTGAATAGTACTTTGTCAAATCATAAAATTTATTTTTCCATCAAACAATGGTATCTCGAACCTTTGTGTGCTCCCGACCATAGCTTTGATACCACTGTTGCGAAATCAACGCTCTGATACCACTGTTGGGTAATCAACTCTCTCACAAATAAAATTACCTACCCCTACAAAGGATCATGAGAACACAACAAAGATTACACCGTAGGAAAAATAATAATAAACACAAGAATTTAACGTGGTTTGACACCTCTTGCCTACGTTCACGAAATCGACTCAAAGTATTTTACTATCACAAAAATGATTACAAGATTGTAAGCCACCCCAAATAGTGTATCACTCTACAAACCCGAGTACCCCACTCAATGGTTACAAGAAATGATAACACTCTCACACAAAAACACTTTTCTCTCAACAAAGTGACTTTGTTTCACAACCTCTCTTCTCACACACTCTCTCCTCATGTGTTGTGTTTCTCCACTAATTTTCTTCTCTATTTATAGTGAGGATTGCCACCAACTATAATAAATAAGCTCTCTTGAAAAATGAAACAAACAACTTCCAATGCATCCATTCAACTAAGGTTCATATAGTAAAATGCAATCTTCCACTTTACATTAAACCCACCTAAACCTTAGTTATAAAAAATCTAATTCCCAATATGCATGCACCTTATCTTTTTGCTTGAAACTCTACAATTACATCACATGGCCCAAGTGTTATAATTAAGCGTGAAAAGATCCGTACCTATATTTTCCAACACTTTTACTCCCTTCAAATATAATTCTCTCTCCAGAGGATTCCAATACAAGATATCCAATTTAGTTGCCCTTATGGTTGCCCATTTTGGTAACTACATCATTTGAGATTTTCTTTAGCTTATTACAAGAATTCTCCTGAGACTCATCAAGAGGCAATGTTGAGTCTGTTTCTACCTAGATTAATTCTTTTATCTTGAAAAGACCCTTAAGCTGAATTTTCTGACAAAACCCTGACAACCCTTAATTGCGAGAAAATGAAATAGAGACCAACTCAACCTAGCTCATTGTTTCCATCAAACATATAATAAATTAAATGTGGATGAGTTGTATAGCTCTTGTAAGTATAATGAACTCACAAGTATTTTCTTCTGAAATTAGCTTCAACTTATGTTACTTTGAGGCATTTGTCCATATTCCATCAAACCCTTCCTCTCTTTGCTAATTGTGGTTAATCTTTTCTAGGAATTGAGAGTAGTTACGAAAATGGAGCTAGGGACTAAATTGGAAGGAGCTTGTGTAATTATTTCTTACTTTCTTTGTACATGATTTCCAAGTATATTCAATGTTTTTCTTTTCTTAAAAGCAGTTAAGTATCTTGCAATGGTATTCTTTTTTTGTCATGGTTATGCTGATCTTTTGTGAGGTATTCTTCTTTCTTGTGCACGAATTAAGCTCCACCAATGTATTTTTCCTCATAATAAGCTATCAAAGGTTTTTGTTAAAGTTTGAATGCACTCATAGCTTATTATGTCCCAACCATACCATAAATAATAGAGCAACTTTTAAAATGCTTGTATTTGAAATCGAATTGTAACTAACTTTTTCAATGGTGGTATTTTTTAATTTTTTTCTTACCTGGTGCTACCCATACTCCATAGTTTCGTTATAGCTTGTAATTTATTTACTTTTTGGCTTGAAGATCTACAAGAAAGTAACTAGGTGCATGTTCATTTGTGTGGAGCGTGAATAACCTATGTATCTGTATCAAGTTCAATCAAAGACAAATGAAAAGATTATGCAGAGTGCATAGTGAGAATTTCAGGTGTCCATTTCTTTTATAAATCATGTGTAGTTCCTTTGTTTCAATGTATGTGGATTGAACTTATTAGTGTTTTTTTTTTCTGCAGCCAATCATGATTTTGCCAAGGCTGATTTTATTTTATTTTGCATATAAATATGTACAAAGTTTTGTTTTCTTAATTTTATTTTAGGAAAAATATGTGTGTAAGCTTTTACTGTATGATACTACTCACAAACAACATGGAGAGGCAACAACATATGTTGCTTAAAGAACCTTGATGATCAGGATAAAACAATTGACAGATCAAATTGGCAAGGAGCGAGGGGAACAATTGAAGTAAGGCCTTGCTTATTTAATGTATTCAAAAATATTTTTCCATTTGCTGTAAATTAAAATCACATGTTGTACTTGGATGCAAAAGTTCTATTTCTCAATGAAGAAAAATGAAATTACAAGAGCTAGAGATTCTGATTGCAATTTTTGTTGTTAGTCATATATATAAATCCTTAATTCACATGCTTAATTGTTTGTTGATGAGTAAGATATACATAACTCTTGCTGGACCTCCTTTTGTTTTCCTTGCTTAGTTAGGAAACAAAATCTTTATCACCATCATACAAGATGTTTAAATTAAATTTAAACTCATTGGGCATCATTTTTCTACTTTGCTCAAATGTTTGAAGTTTCTCTATTCTAAAGTTATTGCCACTTTTGAATATATTAGGATTACACTTGAGGAACCTGGATCTATTGAGGAGGTGTTCAGTATTGTTAAAGGGTCTATTAAGTCTACAAATTCACAAATTCAAAAAATCTACAATTAACTTCTGGTTATGATTATATGCTTGGTGTTTTTTTTTTAAAATTCAAATTAACAATTGTAAAAACAAGTTGTGCCAAGGGTATATTAAGCCACCATTTTTCTTATTGTGAGATTTTTTTCCAATCAAAATATATATGCAGGAGAGGTGTGAAAAAATCAAGGAAAACAATATGGGGAGACGTAGACTAGCATTTTGAAGATATCAGTTGTAGAGGATGTGAATCTTATACTTGAATGTGTTTGGAGAAAAGATTGTGTGCTATTTTAGGATCTTGCAATAACCTTTGCTGTCGTCATGATCAGTGCCTGGTACATACTAAAACATTATTCTTTTAACATTCTTGTAAATGTCATGGTTTCCAATATGATATCAAATATATTGTGTCTATCTATGCTTTTATAATTTGCTTGAGCAATGTTCGACTATCCAGTGCATGGAATTTCTCAACCTTTAATATATCCCGTAAGGAACAATTATCTATAATTCTTTTCAACATAATCCATGTTCCCAACAACATCATTAAGCCAATTTGATGATTTACTTCACAACATGAAAAACAACATGTTTAATCCGAGCATGAAGGTGACAAGAAACGACAGAGTAATCAGTGTTAATTTTTGATATTCTTCTTCTTCGTTGTTCGAGATTTTAAGTAATATTAATATTTTCATGTTTGGACCAGGGAAGAATTTGGAACTTCTACTTGTATTGAATAATATATCTTTTTTTCCTTCCAATACTTTATTCAAGATATTTTTATTGTTCGCATGATTAGTATGAAATAACAAATTATGTGATTTGTTATCTTGTATTGGAATAATTTCCTCAATATATAAGACATGCTTTTCAATTTATTTTAGATGATTATGCTTATGAATATACTTATAAAGGCTACATACGAATCATCCACGTTTATGATATATTGTTAAGTCTGGTTGTGTACAAGTCACATTGGACTGTACCAAACTATTAAATTCCTAAGGTTTTGATGTTAACAAAGTATAAATTTTATGTATTAACCTTTCATGCTTAAGCTATAGGTTCATATATATCTCTATGAGATACAAGTAGAAAAACATGAACTGAAAGGCTCTGGACAAAAAAAAAAGTATCGGTTATTGGATGATACTGCTTCAACGTCCAACCTTGAGAAGACAAGTGCTTTAGCACTTGGCTCACAGTACAAAAGCAATGGAACAATTACTTGATCCTCACATACTGAAAACATTCACAAAAAAGTAACGTTCATAGACTCAGTAAGAAACAAGTGCCATAGCACACAAAAGAAAAGATTAAAATTCTCTTGTCTTATGTTGTTTACGTTTCCTTTGATTCATACGATGAAAGTTAGCTCTGAGTGATAGGCGACACTGGCAAATTGTACTTCTCTGAAGATATGATACAAAAAGAATTTGTGGTCCCCACTCTCTCTGTGCATAATAGCGACTTCGTGTCAAGTGTCAAAACTATTAGCCAACAACTAGCTAGGATCTCTCAATGGATCAAAGCTTTGAAGTCTATATAAAGCTTGAAGATGTTAATGTAAAAAAAAGTCGAATTACAAGAGAATTGTCAGTCCACTGGACAAAAGAAACTTTAGCAAATTGAGTGAATCTTAGCTTTGCTAAGTTAGTGAGTTTCATTGTATTCAAGCTTATTGTGTAAACACTCTTTGAGTGATTAAGAATACATTTTCTATAAAAAAAATATATTATTTGTGAAAGCCAGGAGTGGCTTAGTGACAAAGAATACTTGGGTCTTAATCTCAGGGGGAGATTAAGTGTAGTACCAAGAGTGGCCTAGAGATTACTCATTGTAGCTAGAACTGGCACAGAGACTACTTGGTTGTAATCAAAGATT